>NW_019241924.1:34977-66268 GCF_002742605.1 Olea europaea var. sylvestris | reverse complement strand
ATTATTATTATTATTATTATTATTATTATTGAAAAAAAAGACCATTTTAGGCTGCAAGCATTTGAAATCTAAAAATATATATATTTTTCAATATAGAAAATTAGAAAAACGTTTGGTTTCAAATTTAAAAAAAATAAAATTATGACATTTTATTTCATGACTTTTAATTATTCAATAAATATAGGAAAATAAAATAATTTTCTCACTACAAAAGCAAAATAAAATTAAATAATAAGTTGAATTCAAGATATAGGAAATAAAAATAAAAAGTCAAGAGGAAATAATTTTCAATGCATTTATGCTTTGCAATGACCATTAACAAGATTCAAGGACAAGCAATGCCTATTGTTGGAAACCGTCTTGAACATGTACTGTCTCAAGGGCAACTGTATGTCGCACTCTCTCAAGAAGTTTCAATGCAAATAACAAAAATCTTGATAAAAGCAGAAAATAAAAAGAAAAAAATTGTGAGTTGTTGACAAAAAATGTTGTATACAAATAAGAGTTATTGTAATCAAGATATTACATTTCAGTTTGTTCAACATCTTCACATTATATACATAATTTCATAATATATATATATATATATATATATATATATATCTTTTTTACAATTTTAATTTTTTTTAACAATGTCAATTATTTCAACTACTTTCAAAAAATTGTATCAGTACTTTAAAAATATTACACATATAATTTATCATATACATGACACGTATAACACACATGTTTACTAATAGTGATTTCTAAAAGTTAAACAAAAATTTGGCCAATTTATCAATTTTAGTGGATGTATTACTGCAATTCTATGTTAGGTTCTGTTATTAGTTGATTATGATCATTTATTAATTATTATAAATATATTCAAATTCATGTTTAACATTTTATTTCATTGGCGCCTCAATAAAGGAAAAAGAATTTGTGACTATAGCAATAATTGCATTTGTAGAAAGTGGCAATTAAAGCTTAATCAGTGCAATGGAGGAAATGTCAACACACTTTAATCAATATTAGGAGAGATAATTAAAGGATTAGAAACTAGTGGAAGGACCCCATATAAATATATTGCAGATTGGGCCGAGTAAATTAAATTTGTTTTAAATAAATTTGAGGTTAACTTCGTGAGACAACAAGCCATTTAAATTTGATAGACATCTCATTTTTATGACTTGATTTATGGAAACAAGTCTTTTTATGGAGGTGAGTCTCTTCAGATCACAAAATATATTCTAACTATTAAACAACAACGCTTCAAGTACAACAATTTTGATATCATGGTTAATAGTCCTCTCACATACAATAGGTAGGGGTCACGATTAAAATAATCATGGGCCCCACGACTGTGATAGTGCTGTACGTGTACAACACTGTACACCCAGCATTTTTGACTTTTATATTTGTCGTTGTTTCTATTTATTGTATAAGAGTTTTTCAAGGAAATTATTTTAGATTAATTTATTCTTCTAATCAGATAAAACACTTTCTAATTTTTTTCAAACATGTTCAAAAATAGCTTCTCTATCTTATAAGCAAATTTTGACTTTTCAAATATCCTGTCGAACATTCTAGATAATATATTATATTATAAGTTAGGATTTTAATTATTAATTCATATTGCACAACAAATATGGCTATAATGTAGGTTTAGTATATTAGAATAAGAAAAGAGTTACATTATAAACTTTATCGATTATTATGCCGAGTTAGTATAATTCAACGTACAAAATATATTAAAGCAGCTTACCTGGCGCTTACTTGAGTGTGTAAAATCAGGTACTTATGCTCGTGCAAACATATTTTATTTTTAAGATATACATAGAGAGGGGGAGAGATAACAACCGTTTCTAGTGACATAAAAATTAGAATTATGTGCAGTTATAATGGAGACTTATGTTTTGCATATGGACTTGTTCAATAGGAAAAAACAATAGATTATTTAATTTTTTACACAACCTTTACCGCATAAGCCTCGATTGGGCCTATCTCCATTCTTAGAGGAGCCCTATGAGGATGTACGGTTTTTGAACCCAAACCTTTTCAATTAGGGATCGATACGATGATTAATTTAAGTAGGGTGGTCGACCTACTACAAGCACCTATAAGAATTAGTGTGTGAGACCTCGATCCATAAATTGGAGCATGGGACTTACACTTTGCTTAGGAATAGAAATAGAAAACATAGCATGTCACGAGTGAGACGATGTTTGAAACCATATTGCGAGAGGGATGCCTCTTGAGCTACCTTTTTAGAGGTGACTGGTGAGGCTTTTGTAAAAGCCTAGTCAATTTAGGGCCATCAAATCCTGCAACTGATCAAAAGGCCCTATAAAGTAAAGGAAAGCATGTAGGTTGTCACTTCTACTTTCCAAAGGTGCCTAGGGGACAAACACAGAGATGACCCAAAAAAAGTTGGATAGAATTGAAACTTTAGAGAAATGGTGTTTGAAAACAATTTCTTCTAGAACTCGAAAACATCTTATTGTATAGAGAGCGACAAATTTCAAGCACTTGAGAAAAATTTAAAAATAGTTACGATGTGTCGTTAAATATGAGTGTGGGAAAACATGATTTTAAAAAATCAGTTGCAAACAAATATTTATTTTCAACAATTTTTAATTTCAAATGAATCGTTAAGCAAAATTTATAATCAGATGAAATTTTGTCCATCTATTAGATAAAAAATTTATCGAATCTTACCTCCAATTATTTTTTCCACTTGAGGAAAAGTTTTGGGGGAACAAAGTTGAGTAGTTTTAGGATAGAAAATAGAGTTTGCTCCATTACAAGCTTACAACACACGAGGAAATGGGATGCATCACATAGAAAGGTCTATCGAGCCCACAGAAATTGAAGCAAGGACAAACAAAATTTCAAGTGTTCAATAAGTAAAAAAGTGAATTACATGTAATATATTCAAACGTAAGATCATTTGATTTATCAAAAGTTCACCATTTCTATCTAGGGGCTATGACTCTAGTTGTTACATCACTACTCTTGGTTAATTAAAATAGTTTTCTCCCAAATGCTTTTCATTTTGTTTTCCTTTTTACATTCATTCTCCTCTCCTCGAAGTATACTAAACAACTCGTCCTCCTTTCTTTCATTTTTCCCAAGTAGCTAGGACGATGTTTTAACAGATTGTCCAATAGGATTTTTGCATGTGTATAAAAATAAAAGAATAATTAAGTGATGGATAAGTATGAATAAAAAGTGATTTATCTTATTATAAACAGTTTATAAGCATATGCCTATCATGGGCTAAATTAAGCACAAAATTTCTTTCAAAGTCTAATCTTATAAATGTAATGTAAACATGCTACAACTAAAGATATTTTATTTTCTTAGTTGATTTTTGAAGGTGGTGGTGAGAGAGGTGAAGTGGTGCAACATGGATAAGAATGAAAAATTTGCTTTTATCTGTCTAAAATTGAAATCTAAGCCCCCGTGTGTTATCCATTATTTTCTCATTAAAATGAAAAATATAACCGTTATCTATCACATCAAACTACCAAATATGAATTTCTATCTCTTGTGTAGGACCAATAACGACTATATTTTTCATTCTCATTCTCATGAAAATGGAAAACAAACGGGGTATAAATCTATTTGTTTCTTCACTTTTTGGAGAACACTTATGCCATCATGTGTGGGTATGAATTGACCTAATTACATCACTATGTAATTAATATAGACTCATTTTTGTGTAAGCATCAACTTTGCATGACAATACAAGGACAAACTCACCAACCAACAATGTTGGGAATAAAAAGTAAACACCAATCAAAATTTAAAACATAAACTTACTTATAATTCACACATGTCCACACTACCAACAATCTTTATTCACCACCATAAAAGTTCGCATAATTCTCAAGAGTAATGCTATACAACACGCACTACTGATGTCAAACATCAATTTAAGTGACGATCCACTTAAATGTAATATCACATGATTTATTTAATTGAATCTATTAAATGTAGTCACCTAGACAGCTAGATCAGTGTTCTAACACCACCGATACTAGATAACATTATTCAATTCAAAATATTCATGATCTGAACATTAATGGGTCAAATTTTTGTTATTCTAATGGGATGTTTTACAAAATTTTCTCAGCCCATGTTTGGTGTAGATTAAAAAGTTGATAAAAATTTATGTTAAAATCAACAATATATTTTATTGAATTCACAACTTTCATCTACTTTTTAATCGCACATTTTATTAATTTTTATCGAAATTTACTAAAAAAAATTATTTTTAATTATACCAAACATAGGCTTAGATTCACTATCACGGGTACATTCCTCTAGAAGCTAGTGAAATCTCAATTTTATGTTTCTCAATTGGGTTTCTTTTTCGACCTTTTTGTATTACTTTGAGAACGAGAATTATCCATATTTAGGATGTATGGAGTTTATCGATGTTATTATTATTATTATTTTTTTTTTTTATTTTTTTTTTCAATTGCAAGTTATAGAATGACACAAGTCACGACATGAGATAAATGTGTTGCTACTAAGAATATATTTAACATTTGCTGCTAGTGAAGATAGTATTAATTGACACGTAATCGATTTATGTTTTAATCAATACTTTTCGAATAATATATAGAATTAAAATAACAATTGTCAACCAAGAGCGTGCACAAAGTTTGTTGACTTTTATTTGTACAAGGAACAATATATTTTGAGATAATGATAATTATTGAGCACTTTTGTGTATTTCCAGTCCACCTAATCTTTTTTAATTTTCAGTAATTTATTAATGAGTTTGACTCCAAAGGGTTAAAGAGGGGAGGAAAAGAGAAATCAGACGATTAAGGACATCTTGATAATGTTGGACCTTTAATTATTACGAATCCACTTCTAAGAAAA
Source organism: Olea europaea var. sylvestris (assembly GCF_002742605.1). Taxonomy (NCBI): domain Eukaryota; kingdom Viridiplantae; phylum Streptophyta; class Magnoliopsida; order Lamiales; family Oleaceae; genus Olea; species Olea europaea. The sequence continues at coordinate 61,393 of NW_019241924.1, read as the reverse complement.
GTCATTTCTGATTTTATGAAATTATATTTGTTACATTATGAAATATTGAATGTAATTATGCACAAAATTTGAGATGAAAATGGTTAATTTATTTCAAAATTAAAAATCAAACAAGTTCAACTTTCTTGAATGAATTCTCTATTAATCAATTAAATAAACAATCCGTTTAAATTCGTATTATGCAAACAACCTTACATAAAAGATTTACATTATTATCGAATAAGCCATAAGTGTACTTTCTCTCAACAAAAGACTACAAACTAATTGAATCAAGTAAGTGGAGACTTAGATAATCTTCGAGAAGCTTTCTATTTTTAACCGTGTTCTAAGAAGTGTAAAGCATGACTAGGTGTGGAGTCGAAGTTTCAAACTCTATGAGCTTAAGTGAATTAATTAGCCGAGACTTAGACCTAAAAGAGCGTTTTCTTATTTAATATCATTTTAAATTTTTAATCATTTTAAAATTATTTAATAATTAAAATAATACATATTAAACATCTAAAATTATAAAATACAATATTTACATAATAACTCCAACCATTAGTCAATTATTCAATTTTCAAGTTTTTGAAATGCAAAACTTAAAGTATTTTTTATAGTTTTAATTTTTAACTAGACAAATTCTACTTAATAGATTTATAGGAACTTCATACGTGCTTTTGGAGTTTGTAATAAAATAAGTTTCAAAATCATAATTACATAATATAGATAACACAATAACTTAAAATCTTATTTAACTATTCAGATAAAGTCATTTTTAACTTTTGTACAGATAAAATCTCTTAAAAACTTGAAATTAAAGTCAAATGAAAAGTTTTTTTTTAAAATAAAAATAAGCTAAAGTTAAATAAAAGACTTTTAAAAAAACTAATAGACGAAAGACGAAAGAAATGAAGGAAAAATTCAGCCGTTTAGAAATTGAAAAAAAAACGTTTAGGCCCGAAATAAAGCTTTTTGCCTGAGCTTCGAGCCTAGCTTTTTAGATCACTAATTTTTAAAGAGATTTTTCAAGAAATTCTCCAAATGTAAGACGCTTTCTATTTTAGAGAATCAACGTTAAAAATAAGTTTCAAGGGACTTTTCATAAACTTTCTAACTTAGAGAGTTGGTTTGATTCTCTATATACACACTCTATTTTACTTTATAACGAATTTCAAATATATTCGAATTGATTGATCATTGACATAATAAAAAAATGTTAAATAAAAGATGAGTAGAAATGACTATAAATGTTTCTTGTAAGAGGCAAAATGAAGAGCCAAAATAGAGAATTGTTGGAGTATTTAAAAAATTTTAATCTCTAAATCTAAAAATATTATCTATTATACATACAATGGCCTTTTAAAAGTTATGATTAAAGAATCTTTTGAAACCTATTGTTAAGCATTAATTTTCTTAAATAAAGAGAATCTTATATTATGAGAGTATATTGGAAATACTCTTATAAGCTAATTAATACAAGATTTTGTATGTATAAAAACATTTTCAAGAAACTCTCTAACTACACAACGTTCTCTACTTTAAAAAGTTAATGTTTATAAAGGTCCGTTTGATTCTCATTCTTTGACCACAAAAATAAAAAATATAACCGTTATAACATCACATCTTGACTTTCTATCTTTTGTGTGGGTTCCGTAATAGTTATATATTTCATTTTCATTCTTAGAAAAATGAAAATCAAACGAGCTCTAAATAAGATTCAAGAGACTCTATTTTAACTTTTTAAAATAGTGAGTTTGTCTCTATTATAAAGTTATAATTATTGCATTTAATGACCTATAGATTTCATCAGTCTACTCAAGCAAATTTAAATTGATTGGCCATTGACATAAAAATATGTTCTGTAGAATACGAAGATAAATTAATAAACAGTTTTTGAGAAAAGCAAAATGAAAAGTCAAAATGGAGAACTTTGTAAAAGAAAAAAATAAATTATTTTCTAAATTTAAAGATGATAGTTTATGATATGTATACAGGAAATTTCAACGAATACAATTAAATAAAAACATATTCAAATTTTATATTTCAACTTATTTTATTGTAAGAGAGTGTATTCAATTGAGACTTTTAATGATATTTTGGGATTTAAAAAGTTTAGGGATATTCAATAACTTTTTAAATTGTTTTTTTTTAATTTAAAGATGATCTTTATTATAATCAGATGATCTTTATTATAATCAAGATGTTTTTTAAAAACAAAAGAATCTTTTGAAAATGCTCTAAGGAGTAAAGTAGAGGATTACTTGTAGGGCATCAAGCTCTTGATTTAAGGAAGGCTACAATAAATGTAATTAAACTTCTCTCATTTGACTGCTAGCATTTATTAATTAGTACTTGTATCTGTTAAGTGTGTCTAATCTTTAATTAGGTTTGATTGATTATTATGGGAGGTCACATGCATGCTTTTTGTCTTATCTTAATTTGTAGCATAAAATAATGGTTTTTTTAAAAGGTGTGTAGAGCAAGATAAGGGATTAAGGAACTGCCCATTTCTCTAAATATATAATGGCACATATTTGTTACAAACTACTGGATAGGTCTGGAAACTATTATGAACAAGATTTTAACTTTCATATAGAAACTATTATCAACAAGATTTTAACTTTTTTGAGTACAAATGGTCGGAAATTAGCAAAAGTATCTTCTAAGAAAATATGCACAGTCAATAAATACTTTGTTCTTAAAGCTGGTATTTGGATTAGGCAGGTTGGCACTATTGCCGGGAAAATTTTCAAAAAGGATACATCATATATTGACCACATGGCAAAGTCGGCACAAAAGGTATCATATTAAAACTAATAAATTTTCTGTGACTTTGGACTACAATCTGATTTAAGCGACTGTGATTTGAATTTGTACTGTTAATAAATATATATCATATTGGAAAATATAATAAGGAGTATTCTTTATTGTATTTTGGAAAACTGTTCAGCTCAAACTCATCCTAATAAGATAAGTGGGACGAATTACGAAAGACACGTGATATTGTGCGATTACATCAACAATATTAACATTACAGATAACTACTTTAGTGCAAGAATATTTTTCATAATATCAATTAGAAAGGGTGAAAAAATTTGCTTAAAATAATGTCGAAGCAGTAGCTAGTGTGATTTCTCTGTGCAAAGTGGTGTAATGCGCCAGAAACGTGTATAATTTGCTGTTGAATTTCTTGTGGTGTCCATTGGTCACAATATCCAAAAGGAACTGTTGAAGTAAGGTGTATGACTATATAAATAGAGGGGCCGTTTCTCTCAAATTCAGTGAGAAAATTAGCATGTCTTTTTACAGAAACATATAGAGTTGTAAAGGGATCTGAAAAATACTTTTCTTAAAAGATCACTCTGTGTGTGTGTGTGTGTGAAGGGTTCAGGTATGGATACAAGAAAACATGAGTATAATGGAGAAAATATTTTTGAAGAAAATTCTGTTGATTGGAGAGGAAGGCCTTCCAACCCAGTTAAGCATGGTGGCATGAAAGCTGCTTCCTTTGTTCTAGGTCTCTCTCTCTCTCTCTCTCTCTGTGTGTACAGATAAGAATAAACTTCAAGGTCCAAAATCTTGAAAAGAAATTTTCCTTGGATTTTCCGTTTGTTTATTGTTACTTAATTTTGTCTTCTGTGTGTACATGTGTCTGTATCTGTTTATAAAGTTTTGTCTTTGTTCAGGGCTTCAAGGATTTGAGATAATGGCAATAGCAGCAGTTGGGAACAACCTCATAACTTATGTGATAAATGAAATGCACTTTTCCCTGTCAAAATCTGCAAACATTGTGACTAACTTTATAGGAACTATTTTCATCCTTGCACTCCTTGGAGGCTACCTTTCTGATTCTTATCTTGGTTGTTTCTGGACCCTGCTTATCTTTGGCTTTGTCGAATTTTCGGTAAGTCTCTCTCTCACCCTTCTCTTTTTCACATTTTTCATTAAACCGACTTCTCTGAAGCTTAAACTATTAGATACAGTTTAGATTCATTTCTCCCTCATGCAAAATCGTAGGGTTTCATACTGCTGTCAGTGCAAGCTCATCTGCCTCAACTAAAACCTCCCAAATGCAACATGTTACTTGATGGAGACCACTGTGAAGAAGCGAAGGGATTCAAGGCCTTTATATTTTTTGTGGCCCTTTATTTGGTGGCCTTAGGAAGTGGTTGTGTTAAGCCCAACATGATAGCTCATGGTGCTAACCAATTCAATGATTCAAAGCAATCCAAGAAACTTTCCAGATACTTCAATGCTGCCTACTTTGCCTTCTCCATGGGTGAACTTGTTGCCTTGACCGTCCTAGTTTATGTTCAAACACATTCTGGAATGGATGTAGGATTTGGCGTCTCGGCTGCAGCCATGGCTATGGGACTGATAAGTTTGATTTGTGGTACAGTTCTTTATAAGAGCAAACCTCCTCAAGGAAGCATCTTGATCCCTATTGCACAAGTAATGCCTCTCTTATTTTACCAACCTGCGTTTTACATACCTATCAATTTTCTGACTTATATTTTCCGTCGCTGAAGACTTTACCAACAACAAACTGGGCATTAGCATTGGAAATTTCCGTCGCTAGCGCTTTTTGTTTCCTAGTGGAGGGGTTATCTTATTTTGTTTCTAAAATTTGAGAAACTTTTGGATATACATCTTTAAAAACTCCTCCACACTTAATTTAGTGACAATATTATTAACATATATGTAGTTGGTTGTGACCTTGAGTAACGTTTTCCTATTATTTTATGCCAATTTGGTGTCATATTTTGAATGAAATTTATGTATTTTAATATTGATATGCTGAAAGAAACTATTTGATTCTTGTAATTAAGAATGCAATCTGGTTCTTTAGTGCTAATTAGAAATTAAATAATCCTTCATTTGTTGAATAAAATAAGCTCATTTGATCCAAGTGCGCTGACCTCTGATTCATATTCTTCGAAAAAGTTCATAATTGATGCACCAAATTATAATACATGTTCGTATGTCGGAAGATTTGGCACTTTGTTGATAATTTATTTTTATTTTTATTTATAATATCAGGTATTTGTGGCTTCAACTTTAAAGCTAAAGCAAGTGGATTCATCTGATCCTCGGGTGCTTCATTGGAACCAATCCAAGGAACAGCCTAATGGTGAAAGTACCAACAATCTTTATCCGTCTGAAAGATTCAGGTATCAGTTTTGTTTTTCAAATAATTCATATATAAAGATTTAGCCGACAATTTATATGACGAATTTTTAAGTATCTGTCGTGTTTCAACTGTCACGCAGATTCTTGAACAAGGCTTGCATTAAAGTTGAAGATGGAAAGGAAAGTCCATGGAGACTGTGCACAGTAAACCAAGTTGAACAAGTGAAGATATTGCTTTCAGTTATTCCTATATTTGCATGCACAATTGTTTTCAATACAATACTTGCACAATTACAGACATTTTCAGTCCAACAAGGGAGTGCAATGGATACCCACCTAAAATCTTTCCATATTCCTCCAGCTTCTCTTCAGGCCATTCCTTACATAATGCTAATCTTTATAGTACCTCTTTACGATACATTCTTCGTCCCTTTTGCTCGAAAAATCACCAAGCACGACTCCGGGATCACCCCTCTACAGAGAATAGGATTTGGCCTATTCATGGCAACTTTTTCAATGATCTCAGCTGCCCTAATGGAGAACAAGAGAAGGAATGCTGCAGTAAATTCGAACAAAATAATATCCATCTTTTGGATAACGCCGCAGTTTTTGATCTTCGGGTTATCAGAAATGTTTACTGCGGTTGGGCTTATTGAATTCTTCTACAAGCAGTCATTAAAAGGGATGCAATCATTTTTGACAGCCATAACTTACTGTTCATACTCATTTGGCTTTTATTTAAGCTCGGTACTCGTGTCTCTTATCAATAAGGTGACTTCAAAATCTTCCCCTGGTGGTGGATGGCTCAGTGATAACAATCTCAACAAAGATAGATTGGACTACTTTTATTGGATGCTAGCAGTTCTGAGCTTCCTCAACTTTCTCAACTATCTCTTTTGGGCAAAATGGTATTTTCACAACAATCGATCTCCTGCCGCCTCACTGCAGCTTGAATCTAACGCCCCAAAAATTGCAGGAGATGACAATATACCTTAAGATACAATTATATGATTCCAATGGGAAGTTAGAATTCACTTGCCCCTGAAAGTCTTGTATTAAGAATAGAGAAATCTTGAGAAAAGAAGGAAAAAAATAATAATAATAATAAATAATGCCAAAGCCTATTAGGACATTGGCATTTGTGTTGATCCATAGAAAAATTAGTGAAATTAATAATTTTACTTTTTTACCAGGAATTTCAGTCCGTCAAAATTCTGGTCCCTCTTCCGAATATCTATAAAGAACGATGGATATATCGTCCAGTCGCAATCAATACTACAACTTAGAACGAGACATCTAGCTAGAAATATAGCATCATGCATCCATTAGCAAAGGTTCATTGCATATTGCTTGGATACATGAGTGTCAATTCCTTGATCACAGAACATGCACGAAACTAGCTAGATAATGCTCTCTACGTTTTGGATAAAAGGCCCCTCATCTCCTCTCTTTCACTAGCTACCTAGGGCCATATGTAAATTTGTGCATGTTCATGGAACATAATTATGAAACCCACTCCAATTAAAGTCGACAGGATGATGCCCTCATTAAATTCTTGTGTTTATTCAATGAATAATGATATACCAAATTTTTACATAGGGACATGTCTGGAACATGTAGTGGATATTGGCCCTATCGTAAATAGAGGCATAATAATACTAATCGACATTGCTGCTCAGCTTCAGCGCTGGGAGTTGAACGTCGTCTGACGGGTGCTGTATGGAATCCACTCGAGAGGATGAAGATTGCATGAATTCTCGTTCTTGTTTTTGCCTTCTTTTATCCTTTGCCTTGTTTTTTATTTACATTTTGTATTTTAAAAAGTAAGGGTAGATTGGTCCTTTTCATCGAAGTTGGTATTTATTGCTATCTTATCTATAAAATTGAAAAGTTGGAATGGTGCTATCAAATAAAGGTTGGGGATTAATGTAAATCTAGGACCATTGATTCAGGGGTATTGATTTAACTTTTCCTTTTTAAAAATTGGAGAAAGATTTTCTATTTTGTAAAAATTCAAATGTTTCATTGAATATCAATAAAAGTTGACGCAATTTTTTTTTTTAAAAAAATGTTAGTGATGAGAAAATAAATAAAGAAAAATGCTTCTTCAATCAAGTAATAATAGTTTTGAATTTAGCATATTGTAAGAGAAAAATATTAATACGTTCTTCCTCTGTTTTATTTATTTTGTAATATACAAAATAGCGACATATATCGTGTTAATTCTCACTTTAAAAAAAAATAAAAAAAAATAGTCAAGTCTATCGCCTCACCTAACACCCGTTCCTGTGTGGATATTTCAATGTGGATTAATGATGACAAATTCGTGAATTAACGTTCTACTTTAAATGTTGCTGAATTTTTTGTCCAATTTTCACATGAGGTTATCTATTGCTGAATTAAATGTTCCAATTATTTTCTTTAATGGTGTCCTTGAGTTTTGTTATAATCCGGATCAGATTTGAAACCACTTTATTGAAAGCGGAACAGTTTTGATATCAATTTGTTGAGAATCCGATCAAATAATTAAAGAACGAAAAAAAATATGGGTAATATGAAAATAATGGATCACAAAAAATATAAGATTTACATGGAAACTCAAATTCGAGAAAACCACATATTACATGGCAACAGGACGAAAACTACAAAAAAAAAAAAAAGGAAAATAGTCTAATCATCTGCAGTTTCAATGTTCGCTCCTTTGAGATGTAGATGTTTTTCCCTCTTCTGAAAATCGGTCAGTCCTTTTCCACTTCCAGTCACACCAACCTTCCCGGTAGGATCTTCCGGAGATTTGAATATGCTCTCTCGCTTTCGACCCGAAAAGAAACCAACCTAGGACATAAAATCAAAAATCAAATGTTATACAATAACAAGCATGAATATTGAACAGTGAAGAAAAGAGGAACCTCGTCCAAATTCCAAAGACAAATCTCTCTATCTTTTGCATCAATATTTAAGTATATATGAAAATATGATTTAGGAAGAGAACGAAGCAAGATAGGAAGGTTGGTGTGTTATCAGTATTAGCCAGTCAGGGAAAATAGTCTTTCATCTTCTCCAATCAATGGCTTGCAAATGCATCTGAAGCATTTTCGTATATAAACCACACGTTTTCCAAGTTGGCAATTTACATTTAGGTGAACACATGCTGTGGATGTACAAGAATAGCTGGGCGAACGTACCTTCTTAGCCCGGCCTTTAGTTGTCTGGAATTGCTGCCATGCATTCTGTCTTTTATTCTGTGTTGCCTCTTTCTCTTCCATCCGCATCTTGGACTTGAAAGCATGTATCTTTTTACGTTTAGCAGATTTCTGTGAGAAGCATACATAAAAATAATTACAAGTCCAACAAGTGAAACAAAGCCGCAATTAAATATAAGATGTAGGACAAGAAAAAATATAAATTCAAGATATCAGGCGAAGGCGAGAAGAATAGGATTCTAAGAGATTTGTGATATCAGCCACTAAAGCAACTATCATGTCGCTGCTACAATGTGTGTCACATAGACTCCAGCCCCAAAAACGTAGTTAAATAGAAAATAAAATCCAAGACATACCACATCTTCAGGGTCATCAGGTTCAATACGAAGTTTTGTGGGCAAAGTCTTGGAGTGGAAGTCTTTGGCAGCAGCTTGGGCAATCTTACGTTTGAGGGCTTCTTTTGTAGCCTCAGCTACCTTTTCAGCTTCCAGCAAAGGATCGACAGTTCCTTCTTGAATTGGTCTGACATTATCAGGATCCACCTGCAATCCCCCACAATCCAAAGCCCATTTTACATTTAGTTTGGTTAAAAAATAAGGGTCGACAAAAGAAAGGCATAAATGAAAAAGAGAGAATATTGATCAGATCTTGCCACTCGGTCCTATCAAACTTTTTCATGGAAAGACTTTCCACGAATGCTTCCAAAAAGTCCATCACTTAAAAATTGCAGTTTTCTGCTGCATTCCTCCTTTCATATTTTATTAGTAGCTCGTAAGTTAAGTTGTATTTTTAACATTTAATTTGTCTCCATTTCACATTGAAATCAATTTTAATCTTAAAAATTAATTTTTTTCACAAAATATGCCAACAGCAATTAAAAACAGGATATTGGGCAGTAAGTCACTGGATCTATGAATTCAGATGTTGATTTCACAATATTAGAGAACTTTTTACCTCTAGTATCTTAACCCTGTTTGGCCTCCATTTTCTAACACTCATTTTCCTCAAATTCATTTCCAACCACACATTTTATGAGACCTCCATTTTCTAAATCTCATTTTCCTCAAATTCATTTTCAATCATATATTTTATGGAACTCACAACTTTTATCAACTTTCTACCACATATATAAACTTTTATCAAAATCTATTAAAAATCTAATATTTGGCTAAAATCCCAATCCCCTGTTTGGCCCCCATTTTCTAAAGCTCATTTTTCCCAAAATTCATTTTCAACCACATATTTAATAGAACCCACAACTTTTATCAAATTTTCAACCTCATATTTCATCATTTTTTTTATTATCAAAATCTACTATAAATTTGATTTTTAACTAAACCAAACAAGGGCTTAATAAGGTAAAGAGAATAAAATTGAACTTGAAGCTCAGTAAGTAAAAGATGACAAAATCAATACAAAAAGATGAACTTCAAAGCCAAATGAACTAAATATTAAGCCTATATTTGGATACAATTTAGAAATTGGTACAAAAATTCAGTCAAAGTCAAATATTAATTTCGATTATACATTGATAACTAGTACTCATTATTATCAACACATTTCATGAGACCCACTTTTATTCCTCTTTATAAATTGATTTATAAATTTGCCAATTAGAGACTAAATATGCTTTTTTAGCCAATAAGGTTTCTTCAAAAGTATCTTTGGAACTTGATTATCCTGAAAAGTTTTGATTGGGCTACTGACATTGAATAACATAGCAGATATTAAGTTTCACAATGGATATGAATATCAAATGACACCCATAACATAACTTCCTTAACATCTTATTTCAGGGAGAAGAGTGTTATCTAAGGAGTGGTCACCTTCTATTCTAGTTTTATGTTTGTAATCACAATCCAGCCATGTTGATCCAGCTTGAGGTTATACAACAGTAGACACAGAAATTATCGGAAGACAGGTCGAGCAAGATAATGTAAAGGTCATTTCCAACTGGTAAAACTAAAGCAGAAATTAGTTATACAGATCATAGAGTTGAAATTATACCTCTTCCTGGTTGCCCCAGCCATCATAACGAACATAATAACCATTTGGAGTAAGTGCCTCAACTGTTGCAGTATACCTGAATATTCAACTAATCAACCACGGAGGAGAATAATTTGATTACAGCATACCATATATTTCATGAATTTTACATACCACTCTCCATCTTCGCTCCAAACTGCTTGCACTTTGGTTCCAACAGGAAACCTATTGGTATGATCAATTATAGACATTGAATTCTGGAAATCAAGAAATAGAAAAAATTAGTTTTTTAAAAAGTACTAGCGCCATGAATATAATAAACCGTCAAAGCAACTAAAGAATGAGAAGCATATAATATCATACCAAAAGCATGTCATGAAACATTGTCCAACAAAAACAAGCACAAAGAGAATAACTAAAGAATGAAAAACAAAGACTGTGTTCACGCTAACTGGAAATAGATTTCAGTTGGTATTTTAACCGATAAGATTGCATCCCACAAATGCTTTGGCAACATGAACATTTCAAAATAATCCATCTTTACATTTCTTAATGGACGGTAACGGAAAAGAAATTTGGCCAAGACACCAAGTTTCCTCGCTCTGGAAAAGGATTCCTGACATAGGTTGGAATTATGAACTTTGCATATAATATCATAAGAATAGAAAATTGATCTTCATCATATTTATATTAATTTGCAGGAAGATTATGCCTCTCCTTGTGGGAATCAAGCCCAAGCATAATAATGATCTCCATTTTAAACTTAAAAAAAAAAAAAAAAAAACACACACACACACACACACACAAAATCTTCAGGAAAAAATAAAATAGAATTTGTGGGATATCTACCGCATTAAAGGTGCTTCCAGAATTATGCATGCTAGGAGATGCTTCACTAGTCGTACTGATACCAACACCAGAACCATCATTTTGTTTTGCAGTTGCCAGAAGCTCTTCTGTCAAAGCAATTACCTGCAGTCATAGAAATTAGCCAAGTCTAAACTAAAACCACAAATTATTTTCCCTGCAATAAACGAAATAATTGATGAATTTTGCACTTAGAATTCAAAGTGACATCTGAAATCACAGGAAAGAGCAGGCTGTCCATCACCAAACATAGCACACCTGCAATGGAACCAAGATAGAAGTGATGGACATCTTTATAAAGTCTCTCACTCCAAAAGTCTGTAAATTTCTCCCACTCCTCTATATCAGGGGTGAGCATTTGTTTTAGTGGAATAAAATATCCTCACCTTCGAAAACCAAGGTAAAAAGATATCTCTTCAGTCACAGGTAGTTCCTTGACACTGCTTGTTCGAGCAATAATAATATTTGAGAAAGAGGGAAACAGATTGCAAATGAAAAAATAACAATCACCTATACTCAGATTTCTTAAACTATTATACTTAATTGTATTGACTTCCACTTCTCAGAAAAAAATGATCAGACACAACTCCAGGAGCTTAATATTTGCCAGTACCAGGGATGTGAAATAGAGAACTTTAACCAAAGAAAGTAATCCCCTCATCCCAAAAACGAATCAAAAGAATAACTAATAAAGAAAGGCACCTCCACAAGCTCCTTTTCCATGTCTAAATACTCAGAGTTCCCAGGTTCATCATGCAATAGGTTGCGGACCTGATCCATATAAAAGGCAAATGTAGTCGAAGGAATTAGTCACAAGTTCCTAATAACAAATTGGAAGTTATAATCTTAAAAATGCAGAAAGCAACCCAAAGATAAGAACTAAATGAACATAAGGTGCTTGATGAAAGAAAGCTATGCAAGCATATAGACAGAAAATGCATGCCCATTGAAATGTAAAATTTCTTATCCTCTTAACAGGAATGAGGGAACAAGCAATGAGACAAATACCAGAAAAAGAAAAATTGCCAGTGACACTGACCTTGATAGAAAAAGAAAAATCACAGGAACAATATAAGAGAACCGAAATGGAAGAATGATTATAAAGATGTTTCCATGGAGTGTCACCACTCATACTTTAATGAAACTCCAATTTTAAGCAGGCTATTTCATATGATAATATGTAGCACTTTATTAACATTGAATTTTTTAAGATAAAAAATAATTTACCAACATAGGCAATGTCAATCAATTTTCTCACCTCTACTTAACAACGAATCAGCATAATTGACTAAAAAACTTAAAAAGTTTAAATCGACCTTCAATTATCACAGAGTTACAATAGCACTCATGAGATGAGCTGGTGTGTCCACAATCAATAAACCTAGCTGGAACTCCGTACTCTCATAAACAAGAATAAGCCCAAAACTTGAACATAAATTAGAAGATGCACAAAAACCTTTTTTTTTTTCACCATGAATTTTAACACCCTGAAAACTATAAAGATGCCATATAAAAGCAAGCTTAACAAACTGGAGATATTGATAATCATAGAAGAAAGAAGTACAAGTGCCAGAATGAGAAACAAAATTTAGCAACTTGGTTTGGGTTCTTGCAAACTGAGATCATGATTGGTGATTCAGTCACTAGCTATAGTGTGGTGTCGACAGGGTGGATTGATCGTAAGGATTATACAGTCTTGATTAATCCTCGTCATTAATCTCAGTGCAAGAATTTGCATTCCACTTTGTGGTATTTATAGTAAAACTTTGATTTCATAGGTCATATTATTGCAGAAAGTGGCACTTCTTGAATGTAAAATCAGGTCATCTTGTGATATATGATTTCAGTCAAGTCATCCAGGAATAACATTTTAAAGACGCTGACTAAGATCAAGCATGAGAAGCTGGAGTCTTTGAAAACCAGGATGGGAAAAAGAGTTTGGTAAATTAAGATGAGAGAAAGGAATGCAGGTGTTAGAATAAATAACAATATTATCCTGCCAATTATATTTTTATTTCTATTTGAGGACGGTACTATGGCCTTTTCCAAGCCATCCTATATCCCGTTACTCTAATTAGGGAGGGTGGAAGACTAAGAATATGGATCTAAAATGGTTTACTGGTCCTCTTCCTTGTCTTTCCCTCCTCCTATCACTTCCTACCAAACAAAAGATTGAGTTTCCTTTCCTCCCCCAAGTCGGTTCTTCTTATCCTTCAATTTTCCACTAGTATTTATGCTAGACAAATCTTAAGAGTTAAATTCCCCTTCAAATATTTTCTAGGGACACGCTTATATGTATGCTAAAATAAATGCAAGATTCTTTTAGCAAGGATTTTAGAGTAAACTAACAAAAAAATATAAAATCATCTTCAGCCTGCATGTGACATAATCATGCTATTGAGAATTACATATTTCAAACATTTTACCATGAAATACACAAATTAAATAAACAAGAAAAAAATACTTAACACGTTAAAATAAACTCTTCCTGAAATTTTCATCGAGAAAAATAACTTAAATAAGCTTCTATTTTATAAACAACAATAAACTCCAAGGATCAAAAAGTTAACTGTTCAAGCTTGCAAATAGAAAATCATACCAAGAAAAAAGAATTAACTTGCATATGGAGTAAATAAGCTTAGCTCAACTAAAGCAACGCAACTATGAAAAACTATACAGAACTCAAATATTCAGGCTTAAAATTACGAAATCCTACAGAAGAAACCTCAAATTTCACATAAAATTAATTAGCCTCACAGTTTCCAAAAGCCCTACGGTAGATAACTAAACTACTATCTGATTGACTAATTACGACTTCAATTATCCAAAACTTAAAATTCCAAACTAGTGAAAGCAAATTATTCAAAAACCCTAATTTCCATCGAGGAAGAGCGTGGACGCCAGTAACAATCATAATATACATCTCAATCACTATATATGTATACATACAGAATAGTACCTGTTGTAGCTGCTCTTTGTAAGTGGAAAGGTTGGAAGCGAGTTCTTCGATGCTAACCTCTTCACCTCCTCCGCTTTCCATTTATTTTGTAATTTTATAAATCAAATTCTTCGAATTTAACAGGTATGCAAATGGAAAACTAATGGATTGTTGTTACTGGATAGAAGTAATACAACTGCTTTTCTGAAGCAGAGAACGAGAGAAGAGGAACCCTTGTGTCGAAGGGAAAAGCCCGAATGACAATTTATTGAGGAAATTGATTAGAGAGGATCAGGTTCGATTTTGAAGAGAGAGAGTGGAAAAGGACCAACTTACACATTTACATAGAATAGCCTTTTTTAATATTCCTTTTGTTTGTGTATGTCCTTGCACTTCTCTTCTGTACAGTGAGATGAGAAAATGGATAATGTTCACTGCACATTTGAGATTTATAATAATGTCAATTTTTTGACAAATATATTCTTTTATCTATAGAATAAAGATAGAGAAGTTCTCATCAAATTAGATAAAATTAATGAGAAATTTGTCTGTCTATTTTATGACCTTTATTTTCGTTTTTACTTGAATTTCGATAGATATAGACATTTTCAAGCAAGGTTGATTGAGAATATTTGATCATTTTTAGACTTGTCCTCTCTTCTTTTTATACGAATTTGAAGCAGCTCGATATTTACGTCAAACTAAGAAGAATTAAGCTGAGTGTACAACAATTGTTGATAGCCCACTCTTGTGAGTGGGCTCGACGATTATTTTAATAGTGGAGTCCACTTGTTTGATGTGAGAGTGCTGTAAAAAATAATGTAAAAAAGTGCTATAATTGTAGCACAATTGAACTAAGAAAGGATGACATATTGTCAATCTCATCTAAACACTTAGGACCCGTTTGGTTTGTATTTAAGTTTTTTAGTTTCGAATTCATTTTCAATTTTCCATTTGAAAATCTATATTAAGCATGTTAAAAACGCATTTAATTTTTCGTTCTCAAAAATTAGTTTTTAAAACAAAAAATTCGAAATATGTTTGATTTGCCATTTTGAAAAAATATTTTATGACATTTTATTGCAAAAAATTTGATTATTTAGTAAAATAGAATAATTTTATGTTAATATATTATATTAAAATTGATGAATTTTACAATTTTTCCACTAAAAAGGTAAAATAATAACATATAATAAATTAAGTTGACAAATATAAAAAATTAAATATGTGAACTTAACTTTTTTATTTGTATTAATTTAAGTGTTTTAAGTGACATCAAAAATGCATTTTGAATTGGTTTCGAAAATGAACTTTTAAAATTCCAAACCGAGTGTTTTGCAAAACTAAAAACAACAAACCAAACGCAACCATAGTCTCTCTCGACGTTTGTATCTAGGTCAATGACGGTAATGATAACTCAAAAAACTTGCACCAAATAATTTCCAAATTGCATTAACCCAGGCTGCTCACGGCTTTTGCACATTCACAGAACGGCCTCTGTTTAAAGGCCTCGCCATTATTCTGTAATTTTAGCCATTTTCTTACCCCATTTTTCATTTTTAGAAGAAATTTTCTAATGATGAACCCTTTTATTTTTACTTATTTATTTGATAATCTCTAATCGAAATCGATTTCCTAAACACGGTGCTTTTAAGCACCGGATGACATGACACGCTATAATAGGTGACGTAATCAGTTTTTTGTAACCAATTATTGTCTCCAACCACCTATTGTTGTAACGTCCAAGTCACCCGAGTGACAATTTAGTGCTTAATGACTACCACCAAAAAATATAAAATAAATAAACACTCAACATTCTTTCACGACAAAGCAATTACAAAATATCAACCACATGACAAATAATATCTAATAAAAGTCATTGCTATAAGATGCAGGAAATGAGTTTTGGGGAACAATCCAGTTTACTGTCTAGTCTTTTTTACAGGCTCACAAGCTGGCATCTAATTTAATTATCACTCCCCTTCGCGAGGCCTATAACCTTTTCCTCTGTATAGAATACTCTCGTCCCATAAGAATATGGGGAAAAAAAGCTGGTTTCTGAGGTTCGTTGGCAACAACAGGAAATGTGGGCTGAGACAACTTTACTCATTCCGAATGGAAGAGTATTTCTCCCACATTGATTGGGACTTGGAAATTTCAACCATGAGGTTCTTAAATTTGTGGCTGCAGTCTCCTCCACTGCAAATGTAGAGGAGGGAGAAAGAAATCAATCAAGAGCTGCACTTACAAATATTAATATAATTCGCGATCCCAGCTATCGTAAATAGAGGCATAATAATACTAATCGACATTGCTGCTCAGCTTCAGCGCTGGGAGTTGAACGTCGTCTGACGGGTGCTGTATGGAATCCACTCGAGAGGATGAAGATTGCATGAATTCTCGTTCTTGTTTTTGCCTTCTTTTATCCTTTGCCTTGTTTTTTATTTACATTTTGTATTTTAAAAAGTAAGGGTAGATTGGTCCTTTTCATCGAAGTTGGTATTTATTGCTATCTTATCTATAAAATTGAAAAGTTGGAATGGTGCTATCAAATAAAGGTTGGGGATTAATGTAAATCTAGGACCATTGATTCAGGGGTATTGATTTAACTTTTCCTTTTTAAAAATTGGAGAAAGATTTTCTATTTTGTAAAAATTCAAATGTTTCATTGAATATCAATAAAAGTTGACGCAATTTTTTTTTTTAAAAAAATGTTAGTGATGAGAAAATAAATAAAGAAAAATGCTTCTTCAATCAAGTAATAATAGTTTTGAATTTAGCATATTGTAAGAGAAAAATATTAATACGTTCTTCCTCTGTTTTATTTATTTTGTAATATACAAAATAGCGACATATATCGTGTTAATTCTCACTTTAAAAAAAAATAAAAAAAAATAGTCAAGTCTATCGCCTCACCTAACACCCGTTCCTGTGTGGATATTTCAATGTGGATTAATGATGACAAATTCGTGAATTAACGTTCTACTTTAAATGTTGCTGAATTTTTTGTCCAATTTTCACATGAGGTTATCTATTGCTGAATTAAATGTTCCAATTATTTTCTTTAATGGTGTCCTTGAGTTTTGTTATAATCCGGATCAGATTTGAAACCACTTTATTGAAAGCGGAACAGTTTTGATATCAATTTGTTGAGAATCCGATCAAATAATTAAAGAACGAAAAAAAATATGGGTAATATGAAAATAATGGATCACAAAAAATATAAGATTTACATGGAAACTCAAATTCGAGAAAACCACATATTACATGGCAACAGGACGAAAACTACAAAAAAAAAAAAAAGGAAAATAGTCTAATCATCTGCAGTTTCAATGTTCGCTCCTTTGAGATGTAGATGTTTTTCCCTCTTCTGAAAATCGGTCAGTCCTTTTCCACTTCCAGTCACACCAACCTTCCCGGTAGGATCTTCCGGAGATTTGAATATGCTCTCTCGCTTTCGACCCGAAAAGAAACCAACCTAGGACATAAAATCAAAAATCAAATGTTATACAATAACAAGCATGAATATTGAACAGTGAAGAAAAGAGGAACCTCGTCCAAATTCCAAAGACAAATCTCTCTATCTTTTGCATCAATATTTAAGTATATATGAAAATATGATTTAGGAAGAGAACGAAGCAAGATAGGAAGGTTGGTGTGTTATCAGTATTAGCCAGTCAGGGAAAATAGTCTTTCATCTTCTCCAATCAATGGCTTGCAAATGCATCTGAAGCATTTTCGTATATAAACCACATGTTTTCCAAGTTGGCAATTTACATTTAGGTGAACACATGCTGTGGATGTACAAGAATCGCTGGGCGAACGTACCTTCTTAGCCCGGCCTTTAGTTGTCTGGAATTGCTGCCATGCATTCTGTCTTTTATTCTGTGTTGCCTCTTTCTCTTCCATCCGCATCTTGGACTTGAAAGCATGTATCTTTTTACGTTTAGCAGATTTCTGTGAGAAGCATACATAAAAATAATTACAAGTCCAACAAGTGAAACAAAGCCGCAATTAAATATAAGATGTAGGACAAGAAAAAATATAAATTCAAGATATCAGGCGAAGGCGAGAAGAATAGGATTCTAAGAGATTTGTGATATCAGCCACTAAAGCAACTATCATGTCGCTGCTACAATGTGTGTCACATAGACTCCAGCCCCAAAAACGTAGTTAAATAGAAAATAAAATCCAAGACATACCACATCTTCAGGGTCATCAGGTTCAATACGAAGTTTTGTGGGCAAAGTCTTGGATTGGAAGTCTTTGGCAGCAGCTTGGGCAATCTTACGTTTGAGGGCTTCTTTTGTAGCCTCAGCTACCTTTTCAGCTTCCAGCAAAGGATCGACAGTTCCTTCTTGAATTGGTCTGACATTATCAGGATCCACCTGCAATCCCCCACAATCCAAAGCCCATTTTACATTTAGTTTGGTTAAAAAATAAGGGTCGACAAAAGAAAGGCATAAATGAAAAAGAGAGAATATTGATCTGATCTTGCCACTCAGTCCTATCAAACTTTTTCATGGAAAGACTTTCCACGAATGCTTCCAAAAAGTCCATCACTTAAAAATTGCAGTTTTCTGCTGCATTCCTCCTTTCATATTTTATTAGTATCTCGTAAGTTAAGTTGTATTTTTAACATTTAATTTGTCTCCATTTCACATTGAAATCAATTTTAATCTTAAAAATTAATTTTTTTCACAAAATATGCCAACAGCAATTAAAAACAGGATATTAGGCAGTAAGTCACTGGATCTATGAATTCAGATGTTGATTTCACAATATTAGAGAACTTTTTACCTCTAGTATCTTAACCCTGTTTGGCCTCCATTTTCTAAAACTCATTTTCCTCAAATTCATTTCCAACCACACATTTTATGAGACCTCCATTTCCTAAATCTCATTTTCCTCAAATTTATTTTCAATCATATATTTTATGAAACCCACAACTTTTATCAACTTTCAACCACATATATAAACTTTTATCAAAATCTATTAAAATCCCAATCCCCTGTTTGGCCCCCATTTTCTAAAGCTCATTTTTCCCAAAATTCATTTTCAACCAAATATTTAATGGAACCCACAACTTTTATCAAATTTTCAACCTCGTATTTCATCATTTTTTTTTATTATCAAAATCTACTATAAATTTGATTTTTAACTAAACCAAACAAGGGCTTAATAAGGTAAAGAGAATAAAATTGAACTTGAAGCTCAGTAAGTAAAAGATGACAAAATCAATACAAAAAGATGAACTTCAAAGCCAAATGAACTAAATATTAAGCCTATATTTGGATACAATTTAGAAATTGGTACAAAAATTCAGTCAAAGTCAAATATTAATTTCTATTATACATTCATAACTAGTACTCATTATTATCAACACATTTCATGAGACCCACTTCTATTCCTCTTTATAAATTGATTTATAAATTTGCCAATTAGAGACTAAATATGCTTTTTTAGCCAATAAGGTTTCTTCAAAAGTATCTTTGGAACTTGATTATCCTGAAAAGTTTTGATTGGGCTACTGACATTGAATAACATAGCAGATATTAAGTTTCACAATGGATATGAATATCAAATGATACCCATAACATAACTTCCTTAACATCTTACTTCAGGGAGAAGTGTGTTATCTAAGGAGTGGTCACCTTCTATTCTAGTTTTATGTTTGTAATCACAATCCAGCCATGTTGATCCAGCTTGAGGTTATACAACCGTAGATACAGAAATTATTGGAAGACAGGTCGAGCAAGATAATGTAAAGGTCATTTCCAACTGGTAAAACTAAAGCAGAAATTAGTTATACAGATCATAGAGTTGAAATTATACCTCTTCCTGGTTGCCCCATCCATCATAACGAACGTAATAACCATTTGGAGTAAGTGCCTCAACTGTTGCAGTATACCTGAATATTCAACTAATCAACCACGGAGGAGAATAATTTGATTACAGCATACCATATATTTCATGAATTTTACATACCACTCTCCATCTTCGCTCCAAACTGCTTGCACTTTGGTTCCAACAGGAAACCTATTGGTATGATCAATTATAGACATTGAATTCTGGAAATCAAGAAATAGAAAAAATTAGTTTTTTAAAAAGTACTAGCGCCATGAATATAATAAACCGTCAAAGCAACTAAAGAATGAGAAGCATATAATATCATACCAAAAGTATGTCATGAAACATTGTCCAACAAAAACAAGCACAAAGAGAATAACTAAAGAATGAAAAACAAAGACTGTGTTCAAGCTAACTGGAAATAGATTTCAGTTGGTATTTTAACCGATAAGATTGCATCCCACAAATGCTTTGGCAACATGAACATTTCAAAATAATCCATCTTTACATTTCTTAATGGACGGTAACGGAAAAGAAATTTGGCCAAGACACCAAGTTTCCTCGCTCTGGAAAAGGATTCCTGACATAGGTTGGAATTATGAACTTTGCATATAATATCATAAGAATAGAAAATTGATCTTCATCATATTTATATTAATTTGCAGGAAGATTCAAGCCCAAGCATAATAATGATCTCCATTTTAAACTTAAAAAAAAAAAAAAAAAACACCCTTTTAAAAAAAAAAAAAAAAAAAAAAAAAAAAAAAAAAAAAAAACACACACACACACACACACACACACACACAAAAAAAATCTTCAGGAAAAAATAAAATAGAATTTGTGGGATATCTACCGCATTAAAGGTGCTTCCAGAATTATGCATGCTAGGAGATGCTTCACTAGTCGTACTGATACCGACACCAGAACCATCATTTTGTTTTGCAGTTGCCAGAAGCTCTTCTGTCAAAGCAATTACCTGCAGTCATACAAATTAGCCAAGTCTAAACTAAAACCACAAATTATTTTCCCTGCAATAAACGAAATAATTGATGAATTTTGCACTTAGAATTCAAAGTGACATCTGAAATCACAGGAAAGAGCAGGCTGTCCATCACCAAACATAGCACACCTGCAATGGAACCAAGATAGAAGTGATGGACATCTTTATAAAGTCTCTCACTCCAAAAGTCTGTAAATTTCTCCCACTCCTCTATATCAGGGGTGAGCATTTGTTTTAGTGGAATAAAATATCCTCACCTTCGAAAACCAAGGTAAAAAGATATCTCTTCAGTCACAGGTAGTTCCTTGACACTGCTTGTTCGAGCAATAATAATATTTGAGAAAGAGGGAAACAAATTGCAAATGAAAAAATAACAATCACCTATACTCAGATTTCTTAACCTATTATACTTAATTGTATTGACTTCCACTTCTCAGAAAAAAATGATCAGACACAACTCCAGGAGCTTAATATTTGCCAGTACCAGGGATGTGAAATAGAAAACTTTAACCAAAGAAAGTAATCCCCTCATCCCAAAAAAGAATCAAAAGAATAACTAATAAAGAAAGGCACCTCCACAAGCTCCTTTTCCATGTCTAAATACTCAGAGTTCCCAGGTTCATCATGCAATAGGTTGCGGACCTGATCCATATAAAAGGCAAATGTAGTCGAAGGAATTAGTCACAAGTTCCTAATAACAAATTGGAAGTTATAATCTTAAAAATGCATAAAGCAACCCAAAGATAAGAACTAAATGAACATAAGGTGCTTGATGAAAGAAAGCTATGCAAGCATATAGACAGAAAATGCATGCCCATTGAAATGTAAAATTTCTTATCCACTCAACAGGAATGAGGGAACAAGCAATGAGACAAATACCAGAAAAAGAAAAATTGCCAGTGATACTGACCTTGATAGAAAAAGAAAAATCACAGGAACAATATAAGAGAACCGAAATGGAAGAATGATTATAAAGATGTTTCCATGGAGTGTCACCACTCATACTTCAATGAAACTCCAATTTTAAGCAGGCTATTTCATATGATAATATGTAGCACTTTATTAACATTGAATTTTTTAAGATAAAAAATAATTTAACAACATAGGCAATGTCAATCAATTTTCTCACCTCTACTTAACAACGAATCAGCATAATTGACCATAAAACTTAAAAAATTTAAATCGACCTTCAATTATCACAGAGTTACAATAGCACTCATGAGATGAGCTGGTGTGTCCACAATCAAATCAATAAACCTAGCTTGAACTCCGTACTCTCATAAACAAGAATAAGCCCAAAACTTGAACATAAATTAGAAGGTGCACAAAAACCTTTTTTTCTCACCATGAATTTTAACACCCTGAAAACTATAAAGATCCCATATAAAAGCAAGCTTAACAAACTGGAGATATTGATAATCATAGAAGAAAGAAGTACAAGTGCCAGAATGAGAAACAAAATTTAGCAACTTGGTTTGGGTTCTTGCAAACTGAGATCATGATTGGTGATTCAGTCATCTAGCTATAGTGTGGTGTCGACAGGGTGGATTGATCGTAAGGATTATACAGAGTCTTGATTAATCCTCGTCATTAATCTCAGTGCAAGAATTTACATTCCACTTTGTGGTAGGCACTTCTTGAATGTAAAATCAGGTCATCTTGTGATATATGATTTCAGTCAAGTCATCCAGGAATAACATTTTAAAGACGCTGACTAAGATCAAGCATGAGAAGCTGGAGTGTTTGAAAACCAGGATGGGAAAAAGAGTTTGGTAAATTAAGATGAGAGAAAGGAATGCGGGTGTTAGAATAAATAACAATATTATCCTCCCAATTATATTTTTATTTCTATTTGAGGACGGTACTATGGCCTTTTCCAAGCCATCCTACATCCCGTTACTCCAATTAGGGAGGGTAGAAGACTAAGAATATGGATCTAAAATGGTTTACTGGTCCTCTTCCTTGTCTTTCCCTCCTCCTATCACTTCCTACCAAACAAAAGATTAGTTTCCTTTCCTCCCCCAAGTCCGTTCTTCTTATCCTTCAATTTTCCACTAGTATTTATGCTAGACAAATCTTAAGAGTTAAATTCCCCTTCCATATATTTTCTAGGGACACGCTTATATGTATGCTAAAATAAATGCAAGATTCTTTTAGCAAGGATTTTAGAGTAAACTAACAAAAAAATATAAAATCATCTTCAGCCTGCATGTGACATAATCATGCTATTGAGAATTACATATTTCAAACATTTTACCATGAAATACACAAATTAAATAAACAAGAAAAAAATACTTAACACGTTAAAATAAACTCTTCCTGAAATTTTCATCAAGAAAAATAACTTAAATAAGCTTCTATTTTATAAACAACAATAAACTCCAAGGATCAAAAAGTTAACTGTTCAAGCTTGCAAATAAAAAATCATACCAAGAAAAAAAAATTAACTTGCATATGGAGTAAATAAGCTTAGCTCAACTAAAGCAACGCAACTATGAAAAACTATACAGACCTCAAATATTCAGGCTTAAAATTACGAAATCCTACAGAAGAAACCTCAAATTTCACATAAAATTAATTAGCCTCACAGTTTCCAAAAGCCCTACGGTAGATAACTAAACTACTATCTGATTGACTAATTACGACTTCAATTATCCAAAACTTAAAATTCCAAACTAGTGAAAGCAAATTATTCAAAAACCCTAATTTCCATCGAGGAAGAGCGTGGACGCCAGTAACAATCATAATATACATCTCAATCACTATTTATGTATACATACAGAATAGTACCTGTTGTAGCTGCTCTTTGTAAGTGGAGAGGTTGGAAGCGAGTTCTTCGATGCTAACCTCTTCACCTCCGCCGCTTTCCATTTATTTTGTAATTTTATAAATCAAATTCTTCGAATTTAACAGGTATGCAAATGGAAAACTAATGGATTGTTGTTACTGGATAGAAGTAATACAACTGCTTTTCTGAAGCAGAGAACAAGAGAAGAGGAACCCTTGTGTCGAAGGGAAAAGCCCCGAATGACAATTTATTGAGGAAATTGATTAGAGAGGATCAGGTTCGATTTTGAAGAGAGAGAGTGGAAAAGGACCAACTTACACATTTACATAGAATAGCCCCTTTTTTTTTTTTTTTTTTTAACGAGGTGTCGCAGCTTACGCCAGACTATATCCTCGTCCCTGAACTTCCGACCCCTCAGCAGCTCAGGGAGGTAAATCGCGAGATGTGCCCAAGTTGACCAGGGTTCGAACAGCCTTTATACTCCTGACCCCAAGGGAGTCTCCTCCATGGTTATTACATTATCAAGCTGCTTTAACCCTTCCTCTAGTTATTACAACACTCAGCTGCTCCAACCAGAAATTGAACTCCCCACGCTGGGATTGCGAGCCCCGCACTGTCCTTCCTTTACCAACTTGATTATGTCCTTGCACTTCTCTTCTGTACAGTGAGATGAGAAAATGGATAATGTTCACTGCACATTTGAGATTTATAATAATGTCAATTTTTTGACAAATATATTCTTTTATCTATAGAATAAAGATAGAGAAGTTCTCATCAAATTAGATAAAATTAATGAGAAATTTGTCTGTCTATTTTATGACCTTTATTTTCGTTTTTACTTGAATTTCGATAGATATAGACATTTTCAAGCAAGGTTGATTGAGAATATTTGATCATTTTTAGACTTGTCATCTCTTCTTTTTATACGAATTTGAAGCAGCTCGATATTTACGTCAAACTAAGAAGAATTAAGCTGAGTGTACAACAATTGTTGATAGCCCACTCTTGTGAGTGGGCTCGACGATTATTTTAATAGTGGAGTCCACTTATTTGATGTGAGAGTGCTGTAAAAAATAATGTAAAAAAGTGCTATAATTGTAGCACAATTGAACTAAGAAAGGATGACATATTGTCAATCTCATCTAAACACTTAGGACCCGTTTGGTTTGTATTTAAGTTTTTTAGTTTCGAATTCATTTTCAATTTTCCATTTGAAAATCTATATTAAGAATGTTAAAAACGCATTTACTTTTTCGTTCTCAAAAATTAGTTTTTAAAACAAAAAATTCGAAATATGTTTGATTTGCCATTTTGAAAAATTATTTTATGACATTTTATTGTAAAAAGTTTGATTATTTAGTAAAATAGAATTATTTTATGTTAATATATTATATTAAAATTGATGAATTTTACAATTTTTCCACTAAAAAGGTAAAATAATAACATATAATAAATTAAGTTGACAAATATAAAAAATTAAATATGTGAACTTAACTTTTTTATTTGTATTAATTTAAGTGTTTTAAGTGACATCAAAAATGCATTTTGAATTGGTTTCGAAAATGAACTTTTAAAATTCCAAACCGAGTGTTTTGCAAAACTAAAACAACAAACCAAACGCAACCATAGTCTCTCTCGACGTTTGTATCTAGGTCAATGACGGTAATGATAACTCAAAAAACTTGCACCAAATAATTTCCAAATTGCATTAACCCAGGCTGCTCACGGCTTTTGCACATTCACAGAACGGCCTCTGTTTAAAGGCCTCGCCATTATTCTGTAATTTTAGCCATTTTCTTACCGCATTTTTCATTTTTAGAAGAAATTTTCTAATGATGAACCCTTTTATTTTTACTTATTTATTTGATAATCTCTAATCGAAATCGATTTCCTTAACACGGTGCTTTTAAGCACCAGATGACATGACACGCTATAATAGGTGACGTAATCAGTTTTTTGTAACCAATTATTGTCTCCAACCACCTATTGTTGTAACGTCCCAAGTCACCCGAGTGACAATTTAGTGCTCAATGACTACCACCAAAAAATATAAAATAAATAAAAACTCAACATTCTTTCACGACAAAGCAATTACAAAATATCAACCACATGACAAATAATATCTAATAAAAGTCATTGCTATAAGATGCAGGAAATGAGTTTTGGGGAACAATCCAGTTTACTGTATAGTCTTTTTTACAGGCTCACAAGCTGGCATCTAATTTAATTATCACTCCCCTTCGCGAGGCCTATAACCTTTTCCTCTGTATAGAATACTCTCGTCCCATAAGAATATGGGGAAAAAAAGCTGGTTTCTGAGGTTCGTTGGCAACAACAGGAAATGTGGGCTGAGACAACTTTACTCATTCCGAATGGAAGAGTATTTCTCCCACATTGATTGGGACTTGGAAATTTCAACCATGAGGTTCTTAAATTTGTGGCTGCAGTCTCCTCCACTGCAAATGTAGAGGAGGGAGAAAGAAATCAATCAAGAGCTGCACTTACAAATATTAATATAATTCGCGATCCCAGGAAGGGAAAAAATATATACGTGTGCGTGTGTGTGTGTTATGATATGTTATGTTATATTATGTTATGTTATTGTTATGTTATGCTATGTTATCGTTGAAGTTCAATGCAGTTTAACTTATAAATTATCAGCAAACAGTAAT
>NW_019241924.1:30619-34253 GCF_002742605.1 Olea europaea var. sylvestris | reverse complement strand
TTCAATTACTGATGGAAATGACAGTAAAGGAAACTGAACGATTAGATCCCCTAGCAAGAAAGAAATGCAGTGTTACTTTCTCAAAGAGAAAATCTTGGTTGCGGCACCATTTTCTTGAGTAGCAGATAGCAATTTCATTTGAATTCATTCCACCAAAAAATTGTTTTAAGGAGGTTTTTATTTGATAATATATTCCATCTTTTCCATTAGAAGAGATTTTTACAGAGAGAAACAATGTTATACAAATTCAGTTAACACAATAAATTTAGCCCCTGTTTGACCCCCATTTTTGGGTAATGAAAATGGGAGGAATAGTGTTTTTTTGAAAAATGAGAGGTTGAAAAAGAAGGAAAAATTTTCGATTTACGTGTAATATTATTTTATGAAAGATTGTGTGGTTGAAAATAAGAGAGAGAAAAATAGAATGTAATTTAATGGGGGCCACACGGGGGCTTAGAGTATTCCTAAGGCTCACAGTTATTATGCAAATAACCCACAACGTTGGCTTCTAATTCAAAGAACACAATATTGCAGAATAATTACATTGTCCTGCAATTTCTTACTTTTGTACCCAAAAAATCTCGTTCTAAGGGAAAGATTATTAGTGAAATGCAAGGACTGGTAAAGCATATAATAGTTAAGTCTGTAAGGGTACAACAAGAGAAAAATGTTATTTATAATAGATTACCTTAATTACTGTCTGGTCGTACAGAAGAGGCAAAACCTCTGGAAGCAGGCTCTTTATGAGGTTTGGCTTATTATGGGCCGCGGTACTCAAGGCTAATACAGCGGCACGCCTTACATGCTGCTCAGTAACCAATATAAAATTGACATAAATCAAATTTGGTCCAGGAAAAATACCAGAAAATCCAAGAGAGATACACAGAACATACTGGTAAATGGAAAAATGATAGAAGATATAGTGTATCGATATAGCACATATAAAAATATTTTAATCACTGTAAGAAAATTGCCTGATCATGATCCTTGATAAGCATCAAGAAAGATGAGATTTCAGGGTACAAAATCTCATCTATCTTCTCCTGCCGCTCAACTATAGAATACTTAACCGCAATTACAACTGTTGCTCGGGTGAATCCAGCAGCACTGGTTGTTCTCTCCTACAATTATATGAAAGTAAATAATTAAATCTAGCAGAGTTTTTATAAGGCATTGAACACATGGATAGAAGAACATATATTTCTGAGACGGTACCTTTAGTGCTGGAACAAGTTTTCCTGGTTCAATTAGGGCAATTTTTCCTAGACATTCGGCAACCACATTGCGAACTCCCTCTTCCTCGCTCTCACAGTGGTTAAAGAGTAAATTAGTGATCTTCTCAACACTGGAATCATCAAATTCAGCTTTATCCACGGATTGTCTCACTATGACCTGTATGTGGGAGAAATTTCAGCAAGAATGTGAAGTATCGATAAATGCCGGTTAAAAAGGGAATTTCTTCTTGAAAGAATTATTGTCCAGTGCACACCTCCTTCAGGGAATGGAGCAATAGATATTGCTTCTTCTGCTGATTATCAATTTTGTCCAATATAAAGGGTAAATATTTTGATAGATTTCCAACAGCAATATTTCCTAAAGCATAAGAAGCAGCAGATTTTATCTCCTCAAATGGTGACTGGAAAGATTCGATAACGATATTCTCTATATGGGTATGTGAACTCAAATCTTTTCTCCTCCCAATCTCCCCCAAACACAGCAAGGAAAGATGTTGCTTGGCCTATAAGAAAACAATGTCGAATAAGAAGAGAATAGTAGCAGTAATACAGATGGGAGGATAAAATCCAACACAACACAGTTAAATTCCCTTTATTAAAAAGAAATTTGAAAATGAATTCTCTCAAATTACAAATAAAGAACAGAAAGGCAGAAAGCAGCTCATATTTTTCCTTAAATAATTTAAAACAACAAGATTGCTACTTAATTTAAATAATAGACAGCTGAATATATTCAAAGAGGAGTCCAAAACAACCCAAGCTCATGCTGTATGTAATGCAGTATATAAAACATATTCCAACACCAAATTATATTGGAAGTGTTCTGATATTTTCCATCAAAATCACGAGTTCAGATAGCTGGCCAGAATCAAGAAGCCAATTATCTGTTCTGATACTAGGATAAGTAGGGCAGGCTACAAGTATCTGACAAATCATACACCTAACCGTCTTTTATAGTGTTTCAATCAGCAAATAGAAACTCATAGGATAATGTCCACTTCAGGGTAAACTCAAGATCTTCCAATTTCTGATGACTGGTGCAAATAAGCAAAGTTACTTCAGCTAGATTCTGAAAATCAAGGTAGCTACTAAAAAGGGCAAACTTAGTTGAGAAGGTTGAATCCTGAGTCCTTGACCATACTACATAATTATATCTTCCAATTGAATGCAATGCACTAATTAAGCAGAGGTTTGTAGTCAACAACTAGTTTTAATTAAATCAATAATATAACATCTGAGCATTTATTAAAAAGTTCATCTAAAACATCTCCATTTCAGTAATCCAAGCAATTTAAGGCAAGCATTGAAAGGAGCAAGTATATAGACATACCGAATTGGTAGTACCATCGGCTTTCAGGATATCTGTGAGCATATTTACAGTAGATGAACATTTTTTATCACCTGCAGCAAGGCAGAGAACTGCCACACATTGAGCAATGGAAAATAAAGCCTGTTTTGCAACACCGCCAGACTGGGCAGATGATTTTGCAGTTGAAAGAAGGGAGTCTAGCAGCACATCAAAGCTAGTATTTGCTGAGTAAACCAAGGCACGGAAAAAATTCTGCAGCGCCTGTAGTGTCCATGAGTAAGGGTTAAAACTTACAATAAGCAGACATTTCACAGTTTACACCACGACTAAGTCAATACAACAAAAAATTTAATACCAGAAGTGCTTGCCCCTGCAGCAATGAGCTTCTCACTAGAGTCAATGCCTGTGGAAGAACTTTGTTTCTGACGGTCAAACCAACATTTGGACCTGATCTACTGTCGGCCATCAAGGTACAGCACAGTTCCAATGCCAGAGCAGTCATATGCAAGTCTGAGTCACTGAAAAGCACAAAGAAGAATTTATACTTTTTTAATTACTAGTCACTTAAAAATGAAATATCAAAAAATTTATGAACGTGAACTGCAACTGAAAAGAATTATTGAAACAGACATCCGTAGTTAAAAAACACAAGTTTAACCTTATTAGAGTTGAAAGTTCCACAACAATCACTTCATAAGCGGAAGAACCTATTTTATCACCATAGGCAACAATCAAAGTATTTAGAGTTCCCAGCGTCGCCTGTCTCAAAGCTCGATTAGCCTATTTTACAAATGGATAAGAGAAACTCAGTAGCTTTTCCTCTAATTCAGAAAGTTGTGCTGGAAATATTTCTGGAGTATAATGGAAATACCTTCCTTAGAAATGCAGTTAACTCAGAAATTACATGCTCTAAAACGCATGATAGATCCAGGTGCAATGGAGATGCAGCAATGACAGCAAAAGCCTGGGGAAGAAAAATTATAAGGTATGAACAGTTAAAGATGTAAACCAACCTAACTGGTATCCCAAAACAAAACTTACATAAACAGCTATTAGAAAGTGCATCTCCAAAACTATATTGCAATAAAAA
>NW_019241924.1:15979-27003 GCF_002742605.1 Olea europaea var. sylvestris | reverse complement strand
AGCATGTATCTTATTAAAGAATCTCTTATGTGATTCAGGGCGAAGGACACTAAATTCTTTTTTTTTCCTAGATGAAAAAAGCAGAGTTCGTTTAAAGTGGATTAAATTCGCAAGCCAATTGCAATCAGCTTTCCAACTAGCTTTAATCATTTGTTGATTTATTTACTCCCTAGATGGGACCTATCTCCAAATACTAATGCTGATAGCAAGATAGCAGAAAAATAGTACAAATTTCCTTCAATGATAATTTATAATGAGGCCATTGAGTATATCTTTTATGTAACTGGAACCCATTGTCACGGACCCGAACCCATTTTCTTTTCCAAGTGAAATCCCTTAGTATATGAAAGAAAAGTGCTTTTGTTGTTGTGGACAATTCATAAGTTGGAGAAGGTTTTTTACTAATAAATCGATATTCAAAATCATTCAATTCAGTATTTGTTTTAGGGTCCAGTTCAGCCCTGCCTTACGTAAGATGTAACACAACGAACACTGTTTCAATAATCAAAATTCGAGAAGAATTAAATAAAATACATCTCTGTACAAGAATTTAACAAGTCAAACTGGAAGAACCATATTCTTGCCTTGATTCGTCAAAATCTGTCTGTCCTTTAGTCACATTTCCCGTTTGTCGCAGCAACTCAATGAAGGTATTAAACACATCCATCTGCAGCTTAAAAATATTAGTTAGTCAACCAAGCGGTTGTATTATAAAGGGTTTAGTTGTGTATTCAGTCATACCTTGACATTTTCTTCCCTTTCTTTAAACCTATCAATCAACTTTGGGCAAGCCTGAGAATGAATATATTTAAAAGCCATGTTCTTCTATCATTAAAATTTAGTCAATTGCATAAAAAAGAAACCTATTCTCCAACATCTCAATATCTTATATAAGTAGTTCCATAACAACATTAGAAACTGAAACTCTAGCATTCATAATATTCCAGGAAGGCACCACAGTAAGGATCATATAGTCACATAAACTTCCCAATTAGACAACTTTATAAACAAATTCATTTTTACAACAATTTTAAATTTACCAGAAAACAAATAACTTCGACATTTTAAAAAAGTTTCAGAAAGTAAATCAGAAGTGTTCGAATTGCTTATATAGATAGTGCTTGAAAGAAGGTACGAGCAATTTTCTTTAATAAAATAATAACAAGCATCTAGTGATACATTTCAGGAGTTTGACAGAGAATTAGAACACTAAGTCTAATGAAGATTTATAGGACTTAATGGTCCTTAGACATGTAACTGATACTGTAATAAATTTCCACAATATCCAGTAGGCAAATGGTCCAGATTCACTAAAGCCATGTTCAAAACTCTTATACAATGAATACCTCTTCGTATAGCCTTGATAGCAACTCCGGGCGGGTAACAATCAAGGCTGCTAAGCATTTGGCAGCAGCTCTGCGGACCTTCCAGCTCGCGTCTTCGTCATCAGTGTATTCATTAGCACTCTCGCTACAGATCCATGAAGATAACACATTATTTCAAATTCTTACCATAAATAACTAAGAATTGCAAATAAGTGCATTACATACTCATCCTCCTCCACCACATAACTCTCATCATCTGTATCTTCCTCCATGTTATCAGTAAAATTAGGATCATAGCTAAGATATTCCAAAGTAAGATGTAAGATGTCGTTACAATAGGGAGAAATATCCCTGGAACACCGCAGCAGAAAGCTCTCAAGAGCCTACAATAGAAAAAGATTCAATAGTCATTCTAACATAACTTCAATAGTAAAAGGATATGTAAAAAATTATATACCTGCAAACTATACTCACGAAGCTCTTCATCATTCTCCGATGCATGTGTACAGTAGCTAATTAATATTGGAACAGTATCTCCAAGATGGGCACCAAAACGATAGCCAACAGCACGACTTACAAACCAAAGATTCATGGGTTATTCATGGACATATACAAACATTATTAAAGAAATCAAATTACAATTACATACCTTAAAGCCCCAATCATCTGAATGTTTGTGCGTGTAATATCTGGTTTTATGGCCTTATTTCTCAAAAGCCGAACAACTTCAACTGTAGCTTTTGCCAGTAAATCATCTGACAAGCTTGAAGCAAGGGACGCTGAAGGCCGAGTGTTAAATTTAATTAGATTTATAGGAAATATCATGGCTACCCGATCAAGATATACAAAATATAGAAAGACTAATCTAAGAAGCACAGATACTCATAAACTCATTAGATACTCGTATCCAATACGTATCCAAGCTCGAGAACCCTCCGATATGCACTAGATACATGTTCTCTAATTATTTTATATATTTTTATATTTCTTAATTTTCGATACGTATAGGACAAGTATTTTTTTATTATTTTATATTTTATATTTATTTTTGATACCTATCAAATATTTTTTTTAAATTATTTTAATAACTTGTTGAATATTAATAACATTTATTGAAAATACATTATTAGTTTATCAAGAAAATTAGATCTTTATTCAAAAATAGAATTTAAAATGTGGGTCATTAACAGAGACTCATTTAATACTCTTGAAGGTGTTGAACTGTTTAAGGTTGCTAATTTATTATTAAATGAGTCAGAGTTTGAGAATATTAATTTTAAGGATAATAAAGAAGCTGATGTCGATGATGTAGAAGTAAATGAAGTTTGGACAATTAAGGATTAAGATAAAATGCTCTAGCATTTTATTTTATTTTTATTATTATGCTTCTATATTAATGAAATTATATTGAATTTTATAACACATAATATCCGCATATCCTAAATTATTTTAAAAAGTTGTATCATATTCAAATTACGTATCCATATCCATGCTTCTTAGAAACTAATACACCATTTAAAAAGATTTGCACATGCAGTTGATATTACCTACACATGAAACAGCCTTCTTCCTGACACTGGCATGATTGGAACTCAGCTGGGGCAACAATGCACCTAATAATACCTCGTGATCTGATGCCATTAAATTTCCATATTTATGAAGAACATCACACAATATATCGAGGCATTCGCACTTGATTTCAGTGGACATTCCCTAAAAAAGGAAAGATTGGTTGAAATAAGTAATAAACTTCTAAGAGCATAAAAAAAATTTGCAATTAGTTATATTGCTACCAACTCCCCGAAAAAATAATAATAATAAAAAATTAACAGGAAAAAGACTTAGCCCTTGTTTGGTTTAAATAAAAATTATTTTTTTAGCAGATTTTGATAAAAGTTGATGATTGTGCGGTTGAAAAGTTAATAATTGAGGATCCCATGAAATGTGTGATTGAAATTAAGTTAGAGGAAAATGACTTTTTAAAAATGGAGGCCAAAGAGGGGCTTAGTATATTGTTGTAGTAATTATTTATTTTCATGCTAATGCTCGTATTACAAAATATGAACACTGAACACAGTGGGATTCCTGATTTATATTTGCCGGACCTAGGGACTGACAATCTTTGAATTCTCCAATACACCATTTCTTTTCTGAACATCCTCAAGCATCATGATAGAGCAGGTATTATTTCATGTCAAATGAAGAAAGCCTCAAACGCTTGTTTCACATCCAATAAATAGAAGACCATAAAACCAACATGAGAGCTCCAACAAAGAAGTTTCAAGGATTTTAAAAATAAAAGCTCATTGCAAATAATGTTTGATCAGCTTTAAAGCCAATTCAGAGAGCAAGAGTTTCTAATGAAGTGGCCCCTTGCTAGCACCATTGGAGCACTCGTGAAAATCATATGTCACAGAGAGAGAAAAGTCGGATTGTGTTGGCATCGTGTACCTCTGCAGTCAAGGATGTTAACAAATTATTATTCCACTTCATTCATGGTTAACAACACGTCATTCACCCATGCATGCCTAGTTTGTGAAAGAGATCAATTGCTCTTGTTTTTAAAGATGCTTTATGATGCGGATGTCATCTTTACATATTTTAAAAGAGCAAAACTTTGCTCAAATGCATTGAGTCAATTCAGAGAATGTAAGTTTACTTAGAAAGATTTGACAATTAATCAACGATCATCGTAAACCAACAAATCAGCATCATCTATCAAACACAGTAAAGATTCTCATGTGGCCATTCTCCATTTCAAAGGGATGTGGAGATAACATCACTCCTCTGGAATCTCAAACCATCTACCATGTGCTAATGTTAAACAATAATTCAGTTGTAAGAGAACCATCATCAGATAATTCTATTACCCTTGGACGATACTAATGAAGCTGAATGGTATATAGTAACTCACCTGGGAAGTTATTCCTCTTATCAACTTCGGAGATATGGATACAAGTATAGATTGTGCAATGGATGAGGTAGGAACTTCAGAAACAATTGTCTTCAAAGCAATACTTGAAATGTCACGATGTTGTTCTTTCCCATTCAGTAATTTATCACAAAGCTTATTAGCCATCTCAAGAATCTGCTGCTCATGAATTTTCTTCACCAATGGAGCAAGACTAAATATCACATCAAAGCAAAATAAAAAATAATAATAAGAATGCAGCTGCAGATATAAAATCTTCTGGAGTCCTACTTTAGCAATTTGTAACAATAAAATCCCAAATCAAAGAAATAAAGCAACCATTATCAAAATAAAAGACGATAATATTTTCTAAATTTTTTGCCAATGTAAATAGACTTCTTGAACACGATTTATAAGCTTTTTCAATCACAAATTGGCTCACATGGACAAAGCAACATTCGTATTTCAGGGTCGAGTGAAGCAACTAATCAGGATGGAAAATAAATTTACATTTAACACATTAAATTCCACAATAGTCAAAAGAAACGGAAGCTGAATTTCATGTTACCCAAAAAGGAGATTCTAGTACCCCATATAAAAACCCAATTGAAGATCTGCCTCAAAGTAAAGCATGCAAGAATGCCTAAAGGCACTGATTATGGCAATTTTAAGAAGTTTACACCTCAATTGTGTGAGGCGCACACCTCACAGCACCGCCTCAAGGCTTGTGGCCCACAAAACATAACACTTTTTATTGACACACTTTGAGAATAGCCCAAACTGCCAGCTAAAACATAAAAAAATTGTATTCCTCACAAAACCAATTTGGAAATAGTCTATTGCCACATGGACTAAAATAATAGTTTCTTTATACTGTTGAATTTTGTTTATGATGCATTATGAGCTTATTTTCCAATTCAATATTTTTTATTTTTTTTGACATTTTTTTGGCTGTGAGGTTATGCCTTGAGGCCTATGCTCACCTCATGAAGAAAAAATACCCATGTACCCGATTGTGCCTATTTAAACATTATTTTAAATCTGAAGATTCCAATACTAGGACTCATTGCCCAAAACTACAATCTTAGATTTCAAATAAGATGAAATATAAATATAGGCAACACAATTGTAAAATCATGAAAAACAGTCGGTGAACACAAAATGTTAGCATGAATAAAATACATGTTTGCACAAGGGATATAGAAAAAAAGGACCCAACAACTCATCCTAAAGGAAGGGATAGGCGCAAAGCAGGAAGAAACAAATTATGCCCTTGTTTGAGACCCATTATTCAAAAACTCATTTTTTCTCAAACTCATTTTCAACCACACATTCTCCCAATAAAATAATTTGCACGTAAAACTAAACTTTTCCTTTTTAATCACGCATCTCCAAAAAAATCACAATTACAAAATCCATTTTTTTAGAAAATGGGGCTCAAACAAGGGCTAAATGGGAAAATAGCGATGAATATCTAAATCTTAGAATAAGGAACTACATCAATCAGTAACATAATTCAAGAAAAAACAATCATGTATCTAAATAAAACAAGAGATGTGAACATCACTAGAATTTATCTTTGCACCGACCATTTTACAGCTAATCCAGAAACATCGCCTGCAGCATCATCAAGTTGCTGGATAACAACATTAGACAACTTTACTTCAAGGTCAACATCAAGTTTGAAGCCCTCTCTGTTTAATTCATTAAGCAAATCAGAAGTTGCCATGTATCTATAATCCTTGTCTTTCCCTGTCATCTGCATTGTATACACAAATTAATTGAAAATCACAAGTCTGTTAAAAGGAAAAATAAGACAGAATATGCAGCACCCATGGCTACCTTTTCAAGTATGCCTGTTAAGGTTAAATTCGCCATCTATGCAGAACTCTTAAAGGATCTTTCAGCTTACAGGATACCAGCAGAACCAAACAGTTTCTCTACTAAAGGAAGGACAAAGTATATGTTAGCATATCAATTAGCAACTTGGTAATAATTCTGATAATGTAGAAAGAGCACAGAATTAATTTATTATTAAGGGTAAAAAGAATTCAATCAGAAATTAAACTTGTTAGCACGTTGCATAACAAAAATAATAATGATGATGAAATATGTTCACCATTGGACAAAGTGAATTTAGTAACAGCTACAAGGAAACAAAGGTAAATTATTACACACTTAGCAAAAAAGATGGAAAAAGAAAAGGCTAACATTAAGGGCTAGGAATTTAATATCAAAGCCTTACATAAAATAAATATATTAAAGCACAGCCAAGTTGATTCTTGGTTCAGAGGAAGATATTTGAAATTTAAAATTGAAATTAAAGAAAAATAAACACAAATACGATGTTGCTTCTGAAGCCAAATCTAACATGTTACCAAGATGAAGGATCCTAGAAAGTGTAGAAATGACAAAATATGACTATTTTAACGTAAAAGGTAAAACATATTAAACTAAAAATTAAAACAATTTTATAGATCACGAATAGCAGTGCCTTTAAAAATGAAATAGTAACGCCAAATCATGAAAAGAAAGTCAACATGCCAGTTTACACATAATTGAAAAGAATAAAAGCAACATAAAATCATTTTGGGCATCATATATGCACACTATCCATTTCGAAATCCATGATTCAAAAATACAAAAGAAAGAATTGCCTAATCTATATATCATGAAATACGAAATCACGAAGAGTCAACAAGAAAAAGAAGATGCATATAGAAAGGCCTATAAAAATTAGGATT
This sequence comes from Olea europaea var. sylvestris, assembly GCF_002742605.1. NCBI lineage: Eukaryota > Viridiplantae > Streptophyta > Magnoliopsida > Lamiales > Oleaceae > Olea > Olea europaea. Next base: position 20,023 of record NW_019241924.1, on the reverse strand, counting down.
TCAAGAACGCCCCGAGAATACATGCTAACAAAAAACTATAAATAACATTGTACCAAAAGAAAACCGTAACTAGATTCCCTACAGAAAACCCGATAGTATCACACCTGTATATCCTCAATGCAATTGTTAATTTTCACAGCGTAAATCGAAGTAGGGAGTAGAGAGCGAGCTTACTTTTTGGGTGTTTATACTATCACATAGAATCGCTTAGTATGAGAGATTGCCTATGCGGATTTATTATATATTATACGATTAATCAATCGATTGTTTAGTGCTTTTTGCTTAGCTAAAACCCTAACGCCAGCCAGAGTGATGGTGAAAGAGTGAAGAGTGTCTGTGTAAGAGAGGGGTGGGGCGATTGTTTTTTCCTTTTTCTTTTTTCTTTTTCTTCTTTTAGGTTGCTAATTCCACGCCTCAGAGAAGGGGGGCTGAGCAATTTGGGCCCTCGGCCTATAAAAGTACAGCAGTTGCTTGCCCACGTCGACTTTGGGTTGGCCTGTTTAAATTTATTGAAGCTTGCTACAGATCCGGCCTGGGGACGGGCCTAAAAACAGGGGGCCCACCTCAGCCCTTTATTTCAATTGATTTCACTTGAGATGTGCCACTTCAGCCCCCTATTTTTTGGTCTGGACAAGGAGTATTTTTGAAATTTATTTTAGTACGTAACTACAAATACTTCAAATTGCATTTTCAAAACTAAAGAACTTGTAAATTTTTTAAAACTTGATTCACAATTTGTGATCCCGGATAAAAGTTTGATCGCATTTTGTAACTTATGATAATAGTTTGTGATCAATAATTTAATTAATCAAATCATGGTCACAAGTCACACACAATTTATGGTCGCAGTCATAATAACAAATCATTCAAAGTCACAATCACAAAAATAAAATTTGTGTGTTCGCAATTACAAATTTAGTCATAAATCACATATTATTTATTAATCACAAATTATCAATTTTATTGATCACAATTACTCAAATAATTGATCACAACTGCTCTTCGTCCCACTCCACTAGTCCACCGCCATCAACATCACTCAAATACAACTACCACTTACTAGGCTTGGATATCAAGTGAGTTAGTATGAGTATTTCAATAATGTGAACTACTCATTATATTTTCACGTATTTCGTAAATTTTCCATTCGAGTCATTGTAAACATTAGAACCAAAACTCAAATCCAAACATCGGTTCCAATTCGGGTTCCTTTTTACCCATAACATTTTCAAATATATTTAATAAACATTTTCCATATAGGCCTTTTCGATACATGTACCTAACACGTTGCGCTACTCGATAATATTTATGCAATGAAGAAAATCTAGTTAAGAAATATTCAAGAAGTTAAGATATCCAACTACATGACTCAAACTAGTCAAAACTAAAAATCACGAAAAAAAAATGAGAATTAAAACATCAAATTAAATTACAATTTGAGATGAAATATTTTTTCTTAAAAAAATTTATTTGACCCATAAATGAGGCATTCTAGAGCCTATAATTTAATTATGGGTAATGCTTAAAATTTTCTACTTTTAAACTCGCAAAAAAAATATTAAATGTTGTTATAAAAAAGGGGAAAAAATAAGAGAACGGAGAGAAATCAATAGACTTGCGTGTTTTATCAATAATCAAAGCCCTATATTTACAGGGCAGAATCATGGATAATAGGGATGAATTTTGGGACTGTGTGGGTATAATTGTCATTCACCAGTAAACTCTAATAAACTTTTATAAAATATCCGTCTCGTTAAAATCTTGTTTGATAAAAATTTGATGAAAAAAATCAAATAAAAGAAAATAGTACAGTTATTTTAGAGTATTAAAAATAAATGCTGCATCATTAAAACCTTATTAGGAAAACTCAGTGGGATAAAACATATACGAAGGAAAAATGGTACAATTACTCCCCCTGATGTTGATCACTGAAAATCTTTAAGTCGACGCATTTCAATCTCATGAACTAATTTCTTGAATGTAGATTTGGCAGTGCTTTTGTAAATAAATCGGCTACATTGTCACTTGAGCGAATTTGTTGAATATTGATGTCGCCATTCTTTTGAAACTCAAGTGTATGAAAGAATTCTGAAGAAATATGGTTCGTCCCGTCACCTTTGATGTAACCTCCTCTGAGTTATGCAATACAAACTTAACTGTCTTCATACAAAATTTTTTGCTTATCTTTTGTTGAAGTTAACATGCATAATGTTTGGATATGATGGGTCATGTTTCTCGACCATACACATTCTTGGCTTGCCTTTATGGATTGTAATAATTTCAGAATGATTTGAAAATGTTGATGTCAATGATTGCTTCACGAATCTCCATGATATTTGAGATGTCGATGTAAACACATATCTTGTTTGTTTTTTAGCTTTATATGAGTCAGATAGATAACATGCATCTGCATATCTCACTAAAACGAATCTCGAGTTTTGAGAATAAAATAATCTCAAATCAATAATACCCAAAAAATATATGTAACACCATTCTAAAGTCTTTGAACTGGTATAGAGTTATATCTTGCAATGAGATTCACAGAAAAAACTATGTCAGGTTGAGTGCAGTTTTGCAAAATAAATTAGTGCTCCAATTGCATTAAAATATGATACTTCAAAACCAATAACCATTTCTCCATCCTCAAGTGAACAAAATGAATCAAGTGATCAAACAACCATAAGTGATGCCAATGGATGCGTATTATCCATATAAAAACGTTTTAAAACTTTTTCCGTATACGTAGATTGGTGAACCAATATTTCATCTGAAATCCAAGAAAAAATTTGGTTTTTTCCCAAATCCTTCGTCTCAAATTCAATTTTCAAAAAATCAACAGTTTTGTTGAGCTCTTCAGAAGTTTCATTTAAATTTAAATTATCAGCATAAACTGCCACAATTACAAATTCAATATTTGTTTTCTTTATTAAAACATATGAGCAGGCATTGTCATTTTTATAATCTCCATTTAACAAATATTTGCTAAGACGATTATACCACATGCATCTCAATTGTTTTAATCCATATAATGATTTTTACAATTTAATTGAGAATATAGTTCTCAGACATGTATCGTTTGTTCCTGGCATCTTAAATCTTTCAGGAACTTTCATATATATGTCACTATCAAGTGAACCATACAAATATATAATTACTACATCCATAAGGCACATATCAAGCTTTCGTGACATAGTCAAATTAATTAAGAATCTAAAAATGATAGTGTCCATTACGGGAGAATATGTTTTCTCATAATAAATTCCTAATCTTTGTGAGAAATCTTGACCTACTAGTTGGGCTTTGTACCTGTAATTTCATTGTTTTCATTTCTCTTTTGTACAAAAACTCATTTGTATCTCATAGGGATTACATTTTTAGGTGTTTGAACTACATGTCCAAACACTTTTTGTTTCTCTAAGGAATTCAATTCTGCCTGTACGGCTTTTTTTCCATTTTGGTCAATTATTTCTATTTTGACAATTTTTAACTGATTGTGGTTCACGATCTTCATTTTGCATAATATCAAGAGCCACATTAAAGGTGAAAATATTGTCTATGATAATATTATTCCCTTCTCATAATTTATGAAATAAAATATAATTTATTGAAATCTCATTATTTTCCAACACTTATTGTTATTCAGGAACCATATATTTAATATTTGATTGATCAATTTTTTTTAATTTTAATTCTTCCGAAGTTTTGGTTGATTTTTTCTCCTATACCTTTTTTTCGAGGTACTGAGTCTTTTGAACCAACTGGTCAATCACGCATCTGGCGTATGTGAGATTTATTTGCTAAAGCAGATTATTCTATAGGGATATCAATTTTTGTTGGAATATTTTCTGCTGGTATGTATAATTTCGTCACTTTTCTTGTGTCAACAAATGCATCAAGTAATTGATTTGCAACATTTTGCAAATGAATAATTTTTTCAACATCTTGCTCATATTGATTGCTGCGGGGATCAAAGTGAAATAGAGTTGTTTCATTCCAAGTAATTTTACATTTTTTTCAGGATGTAATTTTTCCCCTCCCAAATTT
>NW_019241924.1:8155-10845 GCF_002742605.1 Olea europaea var. sylvestris | reverse complement strand
TCGGCTAATCGGCAATCTAATCCAACAATCTTTCTCCAACTTTTTTATTGGAGGCTGATGTCGATGGCAAAGAAATCTGGCCAAAAAACAAATACAACAACGAGAAAGAGCGTCGTAGAGATGAGAAGAGGTCAAAAATACTTTAAAATATTGAGAACTCTAGGTGCGAAAAGATAATAAAAACGATTGATAAGCATAGATTAATGGCTGAAAGTAGGATGAACTATCTTCTTCTAGTTCTCGTACGACGACATGTAATTGCTTCGGCTAATCGGCAATCTAATCCAACAATCTTTCTCCAACTTTTTTATTGGAGGCTGATGTCGATGGCAAAGAAATCTGGCCAGAAAACAAATACAACAACGAGAAAGAGCGTCGTAGAGATGAGAAGAGGTCAAAAATACTTTAAAATATTGAGAACTCTAGGTGCGAAAAGATAATAAAAACGATTGATAAGCATAGATTAATGGCTGAAAGTAGGATATGGCAGATTTGGACTACCTTTTTGTAAAATCATTATGGGTTTTTGTAAAAGGCAAAAGGGTGTGTGCGGGTGATAACTTAGTGTAGAGATTCTCTGCTGGAAAAAGTCATTTTTTTGAAAAAAAAAATTAAGCTTATTGTCTTGAGGCTACTAAAAAAATTTCTAAAAAAAAAGTAATTATATAAAAGCGTTCGTACTGATAATATGTTATAAAAAAGAAGATAACAGAGAGAAGTCAATAGACTTATGTGATTTATTAATAACCAAAGCTCTGTATTTATAGGGCAGTATTAGGGATACAACAGTAATAATTTCTAGGGTTATAGGGGTATAATTGTCATTCACATGTAAACCCTAATAAACTTAACTTTTACAACAAATACATAATTATGTAGTCTCAATAAATTACAATTCACATAATGTACCCGCTTTATTTGAACAAAAAATGAAAATCTATATTTCAAAAGAGAACTACAAACTCAGAATAACCAAAAAAGGTATAACACAACTCAAGAGATGAATATATCAAATTCAATTGACATGCGTTTAAAAAAAAAAAAATCACTCAAGTTTATAAACGATGCAAGAAAATAAAAAGCTTGGATTGCAAATAGTGAGCGCTTTGATTCATCAACTTATACCAATGCCCTACTTTGAACTTTTTAATTCATAGAAAGCCCAAATTGCAAAAATTAACATGTATGACCTCTGAGATCCAACAATGTGATGTGAGCGAGATGAAAAAGTAGGAGCCAGGCACGATTTCTTAAGGTGAGAGGCAAGAGTTTTAGACAAATTACTACCCAGATTAAACATTTTAGATTTTATATTTTTTTACCAAGGCCATAAATTCTAAAAAAAAAAAAAAAAAAAACAACACTATATAAGAAATCAATTCCATTCGGGTACCCACATTTTGGTTCAAGAACCAAGAGTCAACCTAGCCCTAGTCAGTTATCGATTATCAATTTTGGTTCCTAGTTAATTTTTTTCTAGGAATCGATTTTGGTTAAAATGCTCAGGCCTACACCTCACCACCACTATCACTGCACCACCGCCACCCAAACGTCGCTGCGTCGCTAACATCGTCGTCACCACTTTATTTCGCTCTACCACGATCGACATTATCCCAATGCAAATGTCACCTCACACACTACCTCTCGGATCCATAAACCACCACCACATCCTCGTTGCCTGTAAAGATCCACAGTGCAAATTCATAACCAACCACTACATATTCACCATGCCAAAAATTGAGAAAAGTAGAGGCGGCACACAAAAAGCACCATAATCTCACCACCGCGCTCACCACTATGAAAAAGTGGCATATATGTGGAATGAAGCAGTCGGAGAATCAAACATTTGGGTTTGGATAAATGAATTGGGGATAGGATGGTGGATTGCAGCGTAAAATCAGGTTTGTATGATAGAGTGTGTGGGTGCAGAATCGTCCATGGATCAAAAGAGTGTGGTGGTGGCATACGAATTTGAGTGTGGCGGTGTGATAGCGAAAGATAGTAGCTATGTGGTTTGTTGGTGACTTGGACCTGCAAGTGATTATGAAACGGTTAACTGATGGCAGCGAGATGTGGTTGGTGTTGAAAGGTGATATGGAGATGGTCTTAGTGGCGATTCAAGACTGGGGATTGTGTGAATTTCGTGTTGTGTGTACAGGGGTTGGTTTGCGAATAGTTGTTGAAAGGGAGGTATAGACGATAGTATTTTTTTTTAAACTGCAAATTCCTAGCAATTTATATACGTTACCCATTATTTTTGTGAGAAATGGAAAGGTAAGAGATCATCCTGCCTACTATTACAGAACATAGGAGATGAAATTACATTAAGCTCGTGTCTGCTCATAATGTCAAGGATTTCCATGTGGTACAACACAATTAATACTCTTTATGCTTAGCCACGGCTAGGACATGTATTCTCTGGATGCCCATCCCAAATCATACCTTCCAAATGTGTAGGTCATGGTAGGAATTTTTGTCATATGGAGGGGATCTGGTTCAATTCCCTAATCTGTAAGTGGTCTATGTTCCAGAATATCATCATGCTGTTGAACAAACTCAGGAATCTCGACCTTCCCCTTCTTTATATCTTACCAGAGGTATTGAAGGCGGCTAATGTACTTGATTTTCTAGTATAAGCCTCCACTTAAGATAAATCTGCCAAGGGTAGCAAAGACAAGCCTTGACCGAAG
>NW_019241924.1:0-3071 GCF_002742605.1 Olea europaea var. sylvestris | reverse complement strand
AAACTCATAATATAAAACATAAATTGTAATAACTTGTCATAACATGCTATCAACTAAACAAACAATATACTAATCCTCCAATCTTCTATCGACTAAAGGTATCTGACTTGTACATGTTAGCCTGTTGTGTCCAGTTGCGGCACACCTACTACATTTGTGTCTTTTGGGAAACTCTCCAGTAGACGAAATTCTTGTTGTTTTAGTACGCCCACCTCGTCATCGTACTAATGGCGGCAACACATTGAGGAAGCCAAAATTTTTAGGAATTTCCCAATCAACTTCATTTGGCACAGGAAAAATAGTATCGCTATAAGCTACTCTCCAATACTCAATAGTATAATACCGAGAGCAGAACAAGTAAATTGAATAGCCACTCTTCTTCATTGTAGCTACTGTATGCTCACAAGGTAAATGTCCTAATTGAAACCGTCTACAACTACCAGTTTTTTCATCCAAGTTAACAACAAAATTCATGGTGTCGTTCCTCACTTCATACATAAAACTGATCGATCGGTTTGACAACAAACTTCTTGGCTTTATTAACATTCTTACGCAGTTTCTCTTCAATTATTGGCGTTAAAGTACTTATACAGCTCTGTGCATTCGCACGCCTCTCATAAAACCATTTCTACAATCTTTTTCTAATAATCTCAATTAGCGCAAGTATCGAATTCTGTCGATCTTTCGTAAACACCGAATTCAGTGACTCTGCATTGTTTGATGTCATGATATTGTAACGGCTCCCTAAAAGTGTGGCCTGGCCCAAGTATGGAAACGTATTTTAACTAAATAATCCCAAGTTTTAATATCTATTCTCTCAATTTCGCTCATATAATTTTCAAATTCTTTTAAAGTATATGCCTCTACTGTTTTCTTAAATAGTAGGAAAATCTCAGTTTTTCAAGTTACCATCCTTATGTTACCTTTTATACGATATATACAATGACCATGATGGGCATTTTGATAGATAGCTCGAACTCCATTGATAATACTTGGATGTTGATCAGATATAACAACAAGAAATTGGGTATCCCGTGTCAATTCTTTCAACTTCATAAAAAATCAAGTCCACAATGCATCATTCTCAGAATCAACTATACCCCAAGCAGGAGGATAAATTTGAAAATTTGCATCTTGACAAGTAGTAACAATTAGTGTACCTTTATATTTTCCAATAAAAAATGTTCTATCAACGACTGCTACCTTCCACATTGAAGAGTGAAATCCTCGAATGCAAGGTCCGAGAGCCATAAAAAAGTACTTGAAGCGGTTCTCATTGTCAATCTCTAAGGACAATGTTGTTCCAGGATTAGTTCTAGCCAAATTATGAGAATATAAGCCTAATTTAGCATAACTATCATCAGGAGAACCTCTTAAAAGTTCAAAAGCATATTCTCGTGACTTTTGTGCCCTTTGATAACTCATTTCTACCCCGAATTCCCAACGCATGTCATTCATGACGTCTGTAGGTCTATATATAGTGTTGTAATTTTGAAATTTAGGCATTATATGTCTTCCAACAACCCACGATCTTGCCTATCTATGATCATTTTGATGAGTACTCACAGAGCAAGTATGTTCACATGCATACTTGCGAATTTGAAAGTAATCGCAATTTTTGAATTTCGTTGCTCGTAAGCGTCATTTGCAATTTTCATCTATGCAAACAATTGTATAGACTTTCTTATTTGATTTCTTCACTCTAAATTCAAAATTGTACTTCATTGCAAGCATGTGAACTTCCATCACAAGATCTTTTTTGCTGTTGAAAATTTGATGATCTTCTAAATCTGCACCTTCAGGAATCACATGTGACGAAAGAGTTGAAACTACAAGATGCTCATTAGTAAAAAGATTTTATTCTCTATTGTTTTGAAGCATCTCGGATTCATGTGTAGAAAAATAATAGTGTTAAAATTTTCGGTAATATCCACATCATTGTATTCGACTATCTCCAACTCATCGCAATTAATATTCTCAGTTAGATCCACTTCATTGTTGTCATTTGCTTGCATTTCACAATGAAGATTGCTGCCTTCATTTTGCATTTCACAATGGACTTCATCATCTTTCACTTCGTAAAATGAATCATTGTCTTTTTCTTGTGGATGGTCAACTGGATCTTTGGTCACAAGAGTTACACAAATTGGACAATGAGAATTTCTTTTGTTGTGAGATAGCAACCACTGCACTTGCCTGTCTGAAGTAATTTTAATTGGAACTAAAAACTTTCCATTTCCAGGTAGAAGAGATCTCATCGCAATTTCATGTGAAGATGAATCAACTTTGCAAATGTTTAGCACTTCACAATATAGATCGTGATATGAAGTATCTGAAGATATTGGAACTCCTTCCACTATTTCATCATCCCCACTTCGTTTCCATATCCATTTCCCTTCATCATTATTAATAAAATCACCGAAATAAAATATGGCAATCCATGTTGTTGAGTCCATATCTGTAATTAGAATAGTAATATTTTAGAAAGTTAGCAAATAATCAACTATTGTAATTTAAAGTGACTGTAGTCGTTTCTATGATCGTTTTAAATGACTATAGTTTAAAATGACCCACGACCCCAGTCTTTTTAAACGTCCATTCCGATTCTGTCACTAAAATATACGAGATTGTGCTTTCCAAAGCCACTTGAGATCGAAAAATGAATTCAAATGCTTAAATAATTAGAAATGACAATGAATATATGTGCAAATAAAAAAAATCAAAAAATAACTAAAAGTGAGAAGAATATCTTACCAATATAAAATATAGAAATATAAGGGTTTGTTGTTTGAATGTGCCTCTTTATGCTTTGAGTAAAACTAGAAAAGAAAGAAGAACAAAGAAGTGAAAAATTAGATAAACTAAAGAAGAAGAAAAGGAGGAGGCGGAGAAGAAGCTGGAATTTCAAAAAAAGAAAACTAACGGTTATAATATGAAAATTGAGCATTTTGATCATTATATACTAAGGGCATTTGGGATATTTCAACAATATGTACAAGGATAAATTGGACATTTTAACATAAAAGGGGCCTCAAAAACTTTTTTATAGTAAGTTGAGCAAAAAAAAAAAA
>NW_019241923.1:0-1674 GCF_002742605.1 Olea europaea var. sylvestris | reverse complement strand
AGCGCACCGGATATAATGTCGTCATTTTTCGCGACTGTGTCGGAATTGGCTAAAATTCGACTTGTTGATCTGAAAAAAAAACCCCGTCGGGGGCAATTTCGTCATTTTCTCGACCGTGTCGGAATGGGCTCAACTTTGACAGGTTGATCGGGAGCAAAAACCGCGCCGGGTGTAATTTCGTCATTTTTCGCGACTGTGTCGGAATTGGCTAAAATTTTACTGGTTGATCGGAAACAAAAACCGCGCCGGGGGCAATTTCGTCATTTTTCTCGACCGTGTCGAAATGGGCTCAAATTTGACAGGTTTATCGTGAACAAAAACCGCGCCGGGTATAATTTCGTCATTTTTCGCGACTGTGCCGGAATTGGCTAAAATTCGACTTGTTGATCGGAAACAAAAACCGCGCCGGGGGCAATTTCGTAATTTTTCTCGACTGTGTCGGAATGGGCTCAAATTTGACAGGTTGATCAGAAACAAAAATCGCGCCGAGGGTAATTTCGTCATTTTTCGCGACTGTGTCAGAATGGGCTCAAATTTGACAGGTTGATCGGGAACAAAAATCGCACCGGGGGTAATTTCGTCATTTTTCTGCACTGTGCGGAATTTGCTGAAATTTGGCAGTTTGATCTGAAATAAATATCGCGCTGGGGGAAAATTCGTCATTTTTCTCGACTGTGTCGGAATTGGCTGAAATTTGGCAGTTTGATCGGAAAAAAAAATCGCGTCGGCGGGAATTTCGTCATTTTTCTCGACTGTGTTGGAATTGGCTCAAATTTGACAGGTTAATCGGGAAAAAAATCGCGCCGAGGGCAATTTTGTCATTTTTCGCGACTGTGTCGGAATTGGTTGAAATTTGGAATTTTGTTCCGAAATAAAAATCGCCCCGGGGGCAATTTCGTCATTTTTCTCGAATGTGTCGGAATGGGCCCAAATTTGACAGGATGATCGGGAGCAAAAACCGCGCCGGGTGTAATTTCGTCATTTTTCGCGACTTTGTCGGAATTGGCTAAAATTTGACTGGTTGATCGGAAACAAAAACCGCGCCGGGTGCAATTTCGTCGTTTTTCTCGACTGTGTCGGAATGGGCTCAAATTTGACAAGTTTATCGGGAAGAAAAATCGCGCCCGGTGTAATTTCTTCATTTTTCGCGACTGTGTCGGAATTGGCTTAAATTTGACTGGTTGATCGGAAACAAAATCGCGCCGGTGGCAATTTCGTCCTTTTTCTCCACTGTGTCGAAATGGGCTCAAATTTGACAGGTTTATCGGGAACAAAAACCGCGCCGGGTGTAATTTCGACATTTTTCGCGACTGTGTCGGAATTGGCTTAAATTTGTCTGGTTGATCGGAAACAAAATCGCGCCGGTGGCAATTTCGTCATTTTTCTCCACTGTGTCGAAATGGGCTCAAATTTGACAGGTTTATCGGGAACAAAAAGCGCACAGGATGTAATGTCGTCATTTTTCGCGAATGTGTCGGAATTGGCTAAAATTCGACTTGTTGATCTGAAAAAAAAAACCGCGCCGGGGGCAATTTCGTCATTTTTCTCGAATGTGTCGGAATGGGCTCAAAATTGACAGGTTGATCGGGAGCAAAAACCGCGCCGGGTGTAATTTCGTCATTTTTCGCGACTGTGTCGGTATTGGCTAAAATTTGACTGGTTGATCGGAAACAA
>NW_019241922.1:0-1674 GCF_002742605.1 Olea europaea var. sylvestris | reverse complement strand
AAACAAAAATCGCGCCGGGGGCAATTTTGTCATTTTTCGGGACGGTGTCGGAATGGGCTAAAATTTGACGGGTTGATCGGAAATAAAAAATGTTCCGGGGGCCATTTCGTCATTTTTCGCGACTGTGTAGGAATGGGCTAAAATTTGACAGGTTGATCGGAACCAAAAATCGCGCCGGGGCAATTTCATCATTTTTCGCGACTGTGTCGGAATTGGCTAAAATTTGACAGGTTGATCGAAAACAAAAATCGCGCCGGGTCAATTTTGTCATTTTTCGCGACTGTGTCGGAATGGGCTCAAATATGACAGGTTGTTCGGGAACAAAAACCGCGCCGGGGGTAATTTTGTCGTTTTTCGCAATTGTGTCGAAATTGGCTAAAATTTGACAGGTTGATCGGAAACAAATCGCGTCGGGGGCAATTTCGTCATATATCGCGACTGTGTCGGAATGGGTTAAAATTTGACAGGTTGATCGGAAACCAAAGAAATTCGTGCGGGGCCATTTCGTCATTTTTCGCGACTGTGTAGGAATGGGCTAAAATTTGACAGGTTGATCGGAACCAAAAATCGCGCCGGGGGCAATTTCGTCATTTTTCGCGACTTTGTCGGAATGGGCTCAAATTTGACGGGTTGATAAGAAACAAATATCGCGCCGGGGGCAATTTCGTCATTTTTCTCGATTGTGTCGAAATGGGCTTAAATTTGACTGGTGGATCGGAAACAAAAACCGCGGCAGGGGCAATTTCATCATTTTTTGCAATGGTGTCGGAATGGGCTCAAATTTCACAGGTTGATCGGGAACAAAAACCGCTCCGGTGGCAATTTAGTTATTTTTCGCGACTGTGTCGGATTTGACTAAAATTTGACAGGTTGATCGGAAACAAAAACAGCACGGGGGGCAATTTTGTCATTTTTCGCGACGGTGTCGGAATGGGCTAAAATTTGACAAGTTGATCGGAGACAAAAATCGCGCCGGGCGCAATTTCGTCACTTTTCGGGACGGTGTCGAAATGGGCTAAAATTTGACAGATCGAGCGGAAACAAAAATCGCGAAGGGGCCAATTTCGTCATTTTTCTCGACAGTGTCGAAATGGCCTCAAATTTGACAGGTTGATCGGAACCAAAAACCGCGCCGGGGGCAATTTCGTCGTTTTTCGCAACAGTGTCGGAATTGGCTGAAATTTGGCAGTTTGATCGGAAATAAAAATCGCGCCGGGCGCAATTTCGTCACTTTTCGGGACGGTGTCGAAATGGGCTAAAATTTGACAGATCGAGCGGAAACAAAAATCGCGAAGGGGCCAATTTCGTCATTTTTCTCGACAGTGTCGAAATGGCCTCAAATTTGACAGGTTGATCGGAACCAAAAACCGCGCCGGGGGCAATTTCGTCGTTTTTCGCAACAGTGTCGGAATTGGCTGAAATTTGGCAGTTTGATCGGAAATAAAAATCGCGCCGGGCGCAATTTCGTCACTTTTCGGGACGGTGTCGAAATGGGCTAAAATTTGACAAGTTGATCGGAGACAAAAATCGCGCCGGGAGAATTCCGTCATTTTTCGCAACGGTGTCGGAATTGGCTAAAATTTGACAGATCGATCGGAAACAAAAATCGCGCCGGGCGCAATTTCGTCATTTTTCGCGACTGTGTCGGAATGGGCGAAAATTCGACAGATCGAT
>NW_019241921.1:1187-1674 GCF_002742605.1 Olea europaea var. sylvestris | reverse complement strand
GCCAGGATGCCCAGGCAGCTAGGAGGGAGATGGACACTATGAATGGTCGACTAAGTGTGTACGTGGGCAGGGTGGATGGCATCTAGCTAAGAGTAAATGAAACTTGGGAGCGTTTAGGTCGTTTGGAGACACGGGTTGAGGGGATCCACGATGAAATGACACAGCAGTCAGCACTAATGAGAGAAATCATATCTCGCCTTCCATCTCCTCCTGAAGATCATGCTACGGGCCCCAGCTACACACCACGACCACCACTTTGATCAGGGGAGTGTTGTTTACCTCTATTTGCCAAGTTGTATTTATATTTTTAAATTATGCTTTTCTAACTTTACATTTACATTGAGGACAATGTACTGTATAAGTTTGGGGGATGGTAGCATAATTTTCAAACAAATATTCGGCATGTAGTTAATATGCATTTTCACAATCAATCATTAAATTGACTACCTTCTTGCATGATGCATGCGTGATGAATGAGTGTTGATTT
>NW_019241921.1:0-1085 GCF_002742605.1 Olea europaea var. sylvestris | reverse complement strand
ATACTTATTGATGCAATGCTTGACATTCTTTTGCACGCCACTCATGTTTTCATGTTAAGTTATTGAATAGGATTGTTGGAGTAAAACATGAGAAACCTAGGTTAACCCTCTATATCATTAACCCGTTAAATCACCATAGGATAGTTTGGAGATGGTTAAGCCACTATAAGTAAACATGGAGATAAGTAGAGGCTCAGTGCATGAATTTATATTGTGTGGATTGCCTAGATCCAAAAGGGGAGAAATAGGTGAAAGCTTTAAATTGAGGATGGTTGTTGATATCAAATGTCTATAAAATAAACATGGGAAAATTATCACTTCTCTCAAAAGCCTTTATGACTCGAGCAAGTAAGTCTGTTAGGGTTTAAAACCTGATATCCTAAAGCCAACTGGTTTGGGAATTATCGACCTAAAGCTCGTTACAGGGGTCATATAGAAAGCAAGATAAAGGAGAAGTTGACAAAATTCATCTTATCGAGCCTTTATAACTCGGGTGAATAAGGCTGTAAGGGTTTAAAACTTGGTGCCCTAAGACCAACTGGTTTGGGAATCATCGCCTAAAAACCCGCTACAAGGGTTATATAGAAAGCAAATGAGAAGATAGAATAAAAAAAAAATTAAAAATAATGATAATAATAATAACCCCTTGTTGGACATTTGATTGATATGACTTTAATCTTGACGTGAGGTAAGTAGCTTAGTTTGAGCTTAAGGGTTGAAACAATCAAATTAAAGAGAGTCTCTACTTGTTGATATGTGTACTAGTAAGGGTGAGATCTATCCAAACTAAGAGAGGGTAAAGATTATAGTTGTTAAACTCCTAACCTTAGAAAACACCCCAAGATAACTGAGTGAAAAGAATAAGTTTGGGGGATTTGTGTATCTCTCGAGTGATGTAAGGATAAATTTGATCATTATGGGTCGGGAACAAACCATTCATAAGCTTGATAAGTTGGCATGAGTTCACACACACACGTTGAGTATTGCAACAGACGAGTAAATGTTAATTTTATTCTTGCAATATTGATATTGTTCTAGTGTATTGCTGAGTTCCAATCCTGAGACACGGCAAGTTATTAAGCCAT
>NW_019241920.1:0-1674 GCF_002742605.1 Olea europaea var. sylvestris | reverse complement strand
GCACACGGTGTCCGTTTTGGGCCCATAAGTACTTTTTGGAAATGTAGCGATCGTTTTGGATTGAACTCACTACTTCATCATGATGTATGAGGGATTTCGGCAATTTTTCGAAATAATGACCACTCTTATATTTGGAAGGCATCGATTGTCGGCGTTCGAAGAATTGAGCGTAACTTTCGCACACGGTGTCCGTTTTCGGCCCATAAGTACTTCCTGGAAATGTAGAACTCACTACTTCGTCGTGACGTATGAGGGATTTCGCCCAATTTTCGAAAGAATGAGCACTTTTATATTTGGAAGGCATCGATTGTCGGCGTTCGAAGAATTGAGCGCAACTTTTGCACACGGTGTCCGTTTTGGGGCCATAAGTACTTTTTGGAAATGTAGCGTCCGTTTTGGATTGAACTCACTACTTCATCGTGACGTATGAGGGATTTCGCCCATTTTTCGAAAGAATGAGCACTTTTATATTTGGAAGGCTTGGATAGTCGACGTACGATGAATTGAGCTTAGCTTTTGCACACGGTGTCCGTTTTGGGGCCATAAGTACTTTTTGGAAATGTAGCGTCCGTTTTGGATTGAACTCACTACTTCATCGTGACGTATGAGGGATTTCGCCCATTTTTCGAAAGAATGAGCACTTTTATATTTGGAAGGCTTGGATAGTCGACGTACGATGAATTGAGCTTAGCTTTTGCACACGGTGTCCGTTTTGGGGCCATAAGTACTTTTTGGAAATGTAGCGTCCGTTTTGGATTGAACTCACTACTTCATCGTGACGTATGAGGGATTTCACCCATTTTTCTAAAGAATGAGCACTTTTATATTTGGAAGGCATCGATTGTCGGCGTTCGAAGAATTGAGCGTAACTTTCGGACACGGTGTCCGTTTTCGGCCCATAAGTGCTTTCCGAAAATGTAGCGACCATTTTGCATTGAACGCACTACGTCGTCGTGACGTATGAGGGATTTCGGCCATTTTTTGAAAGAATGAGCACTTTTATATTTGGAAGGCATCGATTGTCGGCGTTCGAAGAATTGAGCGTAACTTTTGCACACGGTGTCCGTTTTGGGCCCATAAGTACTATCCGGAAATGTAGCGATCGTTTTTTATTGAACTCACGACTTCATCGTGACGTATGAGGGATTTCGCCCATTTTTCGAAAGAATGAGCACTTTTATATTTGGAAGGGATCGATTGTCGGCGTTCGAAGAATTGAGCGTAACTTTTGCACACGGTGTCCGTTTTGGGCCCATAAGTACTATCCGGAAATGTAGCGATCGTTTTTTATTGAACTCACGACTTCATCGTGACGTATGAGGGATTTCGCCCATTTTTCGAAAGAATTAGCACTTTTATATTTGAAAGGCATCGATTGTCGACGTTCGAAGAATTGGGCGCAACTTTTGCACACGGTGTCCGTTTTGGGCCCATAAGTACTATCCGGAAATGTAGCGATCGTTTTTTATTGAACTCACGACTTCATCGTGACGTATGAGGGATTTTGTCCATTTTTCGAAAGAATGAGCACTTTTATATTTGGAAGGCATCGATTGTCGGCGTCCGAAGAATTGAGCGCAAGTTTTGCACACAGTGTCCGTTTTGGGACCATAAGTACTATCCGGAAATGTAGCGATCGGTTTCGATTAAACTCACGACTTCGTCGTGACGTAT
>NW_019241919.1:0-1674 GCF_002742605.1 Olea europaea var. sylvestris | reverse complement strand
GCGCCGGGGACAATTTCTTCATTTTTCTCGACTGTGTCGTAATGGGCTCAAATTTGACAGGTTGATCGGAAATAAAAATCGCGTTGGGGATAATTTCGTCATTTTTCTCGACTGTGGCAGAATTGGCTGAAATTTGGAATTTTGATCTGAAATAAAAATCGCGCCGGGGGCAATTTCGTCATTTTTCTCGAATGTGTCGGAATGGGCTCAAATTTGACAGGTTGATTGGGAGCAAAAATCGCGCCGGGTGTAATTTCGTCATTTTTCGCGACTGTGTCGGAATTGGCTAAAATTCGACGACTGGT
This sequence comes from Olea europaea var. sylvestris, assembly GCF_002742605.1. Lineage (NCBI taxonomy): Eukaryota > Viridiplantae > Streptophyta > Magnoliopsida > Lamiales > Oleaceae > Olea > Olea europaea. The sequence goes on along the minus strand of NW_019241919.1, from coordinate 1,369 downwards.
TGATCGGAAACAAAAACCGCGCCGGGGGCAATTTCGTCATTGTTCTCGACTGTGTCGGAATGGGCTCAAATTTGACAGGTTTATCGGGAACAAAAATCGCGCCGGGGGTAATTTCGTCATTTTTCTTGACTGTGTCGGAATTGGCTGAAATTTGGCAGTTTGATCTGAAATAAAAATCGCGTTGGGGGTAATTTCGTCATTTTTCTCTACTATGTCGGAATGGGCTCAAATTTGATAGGTTTATCGGGAACAGAAACTGCGCCGTGGCCAATTTCGTCATTTTTCTCGACTGTGTCGGAATTGGCCGAAATTTGACAGTTTGATCGTAAATAAAAATCGCGCCGTCGGCAATTTCGTCATTTTTCTCGACTGTGTTGGAATTGGCTCAAATTTGACAGGTTTATCAGGAACAAAAATCTCGTCGAGGGCAATTTCGTCATTTTTCTCGACTGTGTCGGAATTGGCTGAAATTTGGAATTTTGATCTAAAATAAAAATCGCGCCGGGGGCGATTTCGTCGTTTTTCTCGATTGTGTCGGAATGGGCTCAAATTTGACAGGGTGATCTGGAGCAAAAATCGCGCCGGGTGTAATTTCGTCATTTTTTGCGACTGTGTCGGAATTGGCTAAAATTTGGCTGGTTGATCGGAAACAAAAATCGCTCCGGGGGCAATTTCGTCATTTTTCTCGACTGTTTTGGAAGAGGCTCGAATTTGACAGGTTTATCGGGAACAAAAATCGCGCCGGGTGTAATTTCGTCATTTTTCGCGACTGTGTCGGAACTGCCTAAAATTTGACTGGTTGATCGGAAACAAAAATCGCGCCGGGGGCAATTTCGTCATTTTCCTCGACTGTGTCGAAATGGGCTCAAATTGGACAGGTTTATCGGGAACAAAAATTGCGCCGGGTGTAATTTCGTCATTTTTCGCGACTGTGTCGAAATTGGCTAAAATTCGACTTGTTGATCGGAAACAAAAACCGCGCAGGGGGCAATTTCGTAATTTTTCTCGACTTTGTCGGAATGGGCTCAAATTTGACAGGTTGATCGGAAACAAAAATCGCGCCGTGTGTAATTTCGCCATTTTTCGTGACTGTGTCAGAATGGGCTCAAATTTGATAGGTTGATCCGGAACAAAAATCGCACCGGGGGTAATTTCGTCATTCTTCTTGACTGTGTCGGAATTGGCTGAAATTTGGCAGTTTGATCTGAAAGCTCAAATCGTGTTGGGGGTAATTTCGTCATTTTTCTCGACTGTGGCGGAATTGGCTGAAATTTGGAATTTTGATATGAAATAAAAATCGCGCCGGGGGCAATTTCGTCATTTTTCTCGACTGTGTCGGAATGGGCTCAAATTTGACAGGTCGATCGGG
>NW_019241918.1:0-1675 GCF_002742605.1 Olea europaea var. sylvestris | reverse complement strand
AAAAAATTGATTTCATAATCGACATCCTAAAGCTAAGTAATCTACATGAGTTGAAGAGTCTTCAAGAAAAACTTGAATACATTCGAAGATTTATTTCCAACCTTTTGCTGGACATTGTCATCCATACAATATATTAGTAAAGAAAGATGCACTATTTAAGTTGGATGATACTTCTCAAATTGCATTTGAAATCATTAATTAACATTTATCTCATCTGTTAGTCCTCGCAGCTCCAACTTTGGGAAAATCACTGACTCTCTATGTTGCAGCACAAGAATATTTTCTAGGTTCACTTCTTGTCTGAGTCAATGATGAAGGAAAATAAAATGCAATCTATTATTTAAGTTAGAGATTGGTAGTTTCATAAAAGAAGTAGTCACCTATTAAAAAAACCTTTCCAGCATTGATATTTGTAGATAAAAGGTCAAGATATTATATGCTACTACAATCAATCTTGCATCATAGATTGATCAATTAAAGTACATAGTATCCAGGCTAATTCTTTCATGAAGGATAGGCAAATAGATAACTCTATCGTTTGAAGTTGATGTCAAATTCATTCTACACCAATAAAGGACGATCTATGGTAGACTTTCTTGTTGATCGTCCAATTCTAGCGAAATGGGGGCTTCATGAAGACCTTTCAGATGAGAAAATCATGTTTAGTGGTGTTATACCATCATAGATGCTATTCTTCAATAGAGCAACTCGAGTTATCCTGTGATCAAGCTCATATCCTTGTCTTGGAGACATCACTTGATATGGACGTCAATCAGATAAAAGTCTATGTAGATTCTAAATTGATAATCAACCAACATTTGGCCAAGTATGAAGTCCGAAATTTAGACTTGAAGCCATATAAAAAACATTCATGGATCTTTTGAAACAATTTGAATTCATAAATTCAAATTCATTCTTAGAAGTGAAAAGAAAAAAGCTGATGCCTTGGCTAATTCATCTAATTTTTTGGCTAGGTCAGATGAATATAATTTACTCACCCTATATCAGTTGCTCTAAAATTGGGTGATTCCGATGTTGCTAGTTGATAATCTGAAAGAAAACAATAACGTCAAAGTTATCAACTACCATAAAATCCATGCTAAAAGATCGAAGTCTAGAGAGATGCATATTGCTTTGTCTTCCACAAGGATATACTTTATCAACTGTCATTTGATGGAATTTTTCTTCCATTTTTAACTAATGAGGAAGCAGCTCATGTTTAGGAAGTAGCTCATTCTGGAGTATGTCGTGCTTGTCAGCCCGGACTCAAGTCTATTTTCAAATAAAAAGAATGGATTATTATTGGCTTTCATTGATTATGCAAGGAAATGTAAAGCTACCAAGTTCATGCAAATTTAATTCATAAGCCTTTCGAAATCATTGGATGCAATGATAGCTTCCTGAACATTTGGTAAGTAGGGTCTTGATGTGATCGGACTTACAAGTCCAAACTCTTTAGTTAGGTGTTCCAACATCCTCATCAAGATCGATTACTTCTCTAAGTGGGTTGAAGTTATATCATTGAAGGAAGTAAAAAATAATAATTCTATGAATTTTTCAAATCATTTATCACTTTGGTGTTCTGTAACATATCGTCATTGATAATGAAAAATCTTTCTACTATAGTAATATATATAATCTATTTGCTATGTTTGGTTTTGAATAATACAACTTG
>NW_019241917.1:0-1675 GCF_002742605.1 Olea europaea var. sylvestris | reverse complement strand
GCCGGGGCAATTTCGTCATTTTTCGCGACTGTGTCGAAATGGGCTAAAATTTGACTGGTTGATCGGAAACAAAAATCGAGCCGTGGGCAATTTCGTCGTTTTTCGCGACTTTGTCGGAATGGGCTAAAATTTGACAGGTAGATCGGAAACAAAAATCATTCCGGGGCAATTTCGTCATTTTTCGCGACTGTGTCGTAATGGGCTTAAATTTGGCATGTTTATCGGAAATAAAAATCGCGCAGGGGTAATTTCGTAATTTTGCGCGACGGTGTCGGAATGGGCCAAAATTTGAGTGATTGATCAGAAACAAAAACCGCGCCGGGGACAATTTCGTCATTTTTTGCGACTGTGTCGGAATGGGCTTATATTTGGCTGGTTGATCGGAAATAAAAATCGCACCGAGGGCAATTTCGTAATTTTTCGCGACTGTGTTGAAATGGGCTTAAATTTGGCAGGTTGATCTGATATAAAAATCGCGCGGAGGGCAATTTCGTCATTTTTCACGACTGTGTCTGAATGGGCTTAAATTTGGCAAGTTGATCGGAAATAAAAATCGCGCCGGGGGCAATTTCGACATTTTTCGCAACGGTGTCGGAATGAGATAAAATTTGATCGGTTGATCGGAAACAAAAATCGCTCCGGGGGCAATTTCGTCATTTTTCGCGACTGTGTGGAAATGGGCTAAAATTTGACTGGTTGATCGGAAACAAAAATCGCGTCGTGGGCAATTTCGTCATTTTTCGCGACTGTGTCGGAATGGGCTTATATTTGGCAGGTTGATCGGAAATAAAAATCGCACCGAGGACAATTTCGTCATTTTTCGCGACCGTGTCGAAATGGGCTAAAATTTGACTGGTTCATCTGAAATAAAAATCGTGTCGGGGGCAAATTTGTCATTTTACGTGACCGTGTCGGAATGGGCTTAAATTTGGCAGGTTGATCGGAATTAAAAATCGCGCCGTAGGTAATTTCGTCATTTTTCGCGACTGTGTCAGAATGGGCTAAAAATTTGACAGGTAGATCGGAAACAAAAACCGTGCCGGGGCAATTTCGTCATTTTTCGTGACTGTGTCGGAATGGGCTAAAATTTGACAGGTAGATCGTAAACAAAAATCGTGCCGGTGCAATTTCGTCATTTTTCGCGACGGTGTCGGAATGGGCTTAACTTTGCCAGGTTGATCCGAAAAAAATCGCACCGGGGGCAATTTCGTCGTTTTTTGCGACTGTGTCGAAATGGGCTAAAATTTGAATGGTTGATCGGAATCAAAAACCGCGCCGGGGACAATTTCGTCATTTTTCCGACTGTGTCGGAATGGGCTTAAATTTGGCATGTTTATCGGAAATAAAAAATCGCGAGGGGGCAATTTCGTAATTTTGCGCGACGGTGTCGGAATGGGCCAAAATTTGAGTGATTGATCGGAAACAAAAACCGCGCCGGGGCAATTTCGTCATTTTTCGCGACTGTGTCGGAATGGGCTTAAATTTGGCAGGTTGATCGGATATAAAAATCGCGCGGAGGGCAATTTCGTCATTTTTCACGACTGTGTCTGAATGGGCTTAAATTTGACAAGTTGATCGGAAATAAAAATTGAGCCGGGTGTAATTTCGTCATTTTTCGCGACTGTGTCGAAATGGGCTAAAATTTGACCGGTTGATCGGAAATAAAAATCGTGCC
>NW_019241916.1:0-1675 GCF_002742605.1 Olea europaea var. sylvestris | reverse complement strand
GACAATCTGAATTTCAAATGGTTTTCCCACCCAATTGACACACAAATACCAAAGTTCAATCAGTAAGAACCGTGCTACATGCATGCTATGCTGTACGCTTTAGTTTACACTTTACCCCGTGACATTACCTGTTGAGCATTTCAAATTTCAAATAGTTTTCCTATCCAATTGACACTTGACAACAATGCAAGTGTCAAAAACCATGTCAAAAATTAGTGTACAAATAGCAAAGTTCAATCGATTACAACCTTGCTACATGTAAGCTATGAGTACACACTTAAGTTTACACTTTGCCAAGTGACATTACCCTGTTGGACAGTTTGAATTTCCAACAGTTTTCCCACCCAATTGACACATGACAACAATGCAAGTGTCAAACAGCGTGTCAAAAATTAGTGTACAAATAGCAAACTTCAATCGGTAAGAACCGTGCTACATGTACGCTATGGCGTACACTTTAGTTTACACTTTGCCCCGTGACAATACCCAGTTGAGCATTTCAAATTTCAAACAGTTTTCCCATCTAATTAAAACTTGACAACAATGCAAGTGTCAAAAAACGTGTCAAAAATTAGTGTACAAATAGCAAAGTTCAATCGGTAAGAACCTTGCAACATGTACACTACGAGTACACACTTAAGTTTACACTTTACTACGTGACATTACCCTGTTGGATAGTTTAAATTTCAACCGGTTTTCCTATCCAATTGAGACTTGACAACAACGTAAGTGTCAAAATTCGGTGTACAAATAGCAAAGTTCAATCGGTAAGAACCTTGCGGCATGTACACTATGGTGTACACTTTAGTTTACACTTTGTCAAGTGACATTACCTGTTGGAGAGTTTGAATTTCAAATAGTCTTCCCACCCAACTGACACTTGATGACAATGCAAGTATCAACCAACGTGTCAAAAATCAGAGTACAAATAACAAAGTTCAATCGGTAAGAACCTTGCTACATGTACACAATGAGTACACACTTAAGTTTACAGTTTGCTAAGTCACATTACCCTGTTGGACAGTTTGAATTTCAAATAGTTTTCCCACCCAATTTACACATGACAACAATGCAAGTGTCAAACAACGTGTCAAAAATCAGTGTAGAAATAGCAAATTTCAATAGTTAAGAACCTTTCTACATGTACACTATGGTGTAATTTAGTTTACATTTTGCCACGTGACATTACCCTGTTTGAATGTTTAAATTTCAATCTATTTTCCCCTGCAATTGACACTTGACAACGATGCAAGTGTCAAACAACGTGTCAAAAATCAGTGAACAAATAGCAAAGTTCAATCGGTAAGAACCTCGCGACATGTACACTCTGATGGACACTTTAGTTTACACTTTGCCACGTGACATTACACTATTGGACAATTTAAATTTCAAATAGTTTTTCCATCAAATTGACACTTGACAACAATGCAAGTGTCAAAGAACGTGTCAAAAATTAGTGTACAAATAACAAAGTCCAATCGGTAAGAACTGTGCTATATGTACGCTATGGTGTACACTTTAGTTTACACTTTGCCACGTGACATTACCCTATTTGATAGTTGAAATTTCAATCCGTTTTACCATCCAATTGACAATTGACAATTGACAATAATACAAGTGTCAAACAACGTGTCAAAATTCAATGTACAAATAGGAAAGTTCAATTGGTAAGAAC
>NW_019241915.1:0-1675 GCF_002742605.1 Olea europaea var. sylvestris | reverse complement strand
AAAAAAAACTCACACATTATGTTATTTGGAGGTAATGTTACTTTACACACTCAAACTATATGTATGCGCATTCTCTATATTTATAGACTCTCGGATCTAAACCCCTTTAATTTAATGGCTTGTGTTTTTAGGACGTCCCATACCCAAATATTTGCTCATACATAGACTAATTTGATTATTGGAGTGATCGCGACCACCTCTCCCACCATCAAAGAAGGCCACAAGCTCTAAAATTTTGTCCAGGTGTGCAAAAAGAAACTATATGAACATGAGAGGAGTTGAAATCTATTGTTCACATCACCTTTATAAAAAGCGAGGTCAACAACAACAATCCTTGATCAATTATGACAATGTGAATTGATAAAAGTGTCTTTTTGGACACTGTCAAGTTCCTGCTCAAGCAAGTGAGCTAGGAAGCATGGATTTTCTCGCTTGAGCGAAACATATAAGCAAGAAATGCTTTCGACTCTTGCCTTTTTGTTCCCAACTTATTTACACATTTAGATTTCATCTCTATGCATTTGCCTATGATCATTTAAACGATTCATACCACTTATCAACAATGACGAAAAATATTCTCTAACAATTAGTATCCCTCTATTCTATTTTTACATTTATTCACAATTTTTTTCAGTATCATATAGGTAATTCGACATTTTTCAAATTATGATAAAACCATCACTTTATGATAACTAGGTCATAAAAAATGTATTGAGAAATATTATTTTAATTTAAGGCCATGTTTGATTGGACACATTTTCCATGAAAAATGGAAAACATTTTCCATTTCCCACCAAAATATGGTGTTTGATTGCTAAATTTTTTAGGGAATTCGATTTCCACATTTTCCCCCACACATGTGCCTTTTCCTTGAAATGGTGGAAAACCAATTCCCACCATTTTGGTGGGAATTCGATTTTCCAGTTTTTTAAAAAAAAATTTTCCAACAATGGAAACAAGATCTAAAAAAAAATTATCCATTTAATTGACAATTTTCATAAAAAAAGAAAAAAAAAAGAAAAGACCAAACGAATATCAAAAGATTCAAAATTTCAATATTTTTCACATAGAAAATTATACTAATCAAACACAATAATTTACAATTCTTAAAAAACAATTTTTAGGTAATTCAATTCCCTGAAATTCGTTTTCAATTCAATTCAATTCCATCTTTGCAATCAAACGGACCCTAAGATCATTTCACTTTCTCTCCATATCGTGATTCTCACTTGGATCAAGAAAGAAATTAAAATTAAAAATTATAGAAAAGTTTAGCAAAACATGCTCAACATTTTCGTCATCTATCGGCTCAATTCTCAAACAAACGTAAAAATAATTAATTATTCAATCCAAACGTCCGTGCCCAAATCAACACAAAAGAAGAGATTAATGTAACTTTTGGGACTATTTTTGTTCTATTGATAAAAGAAATGCGGAAGCCTTAAGTCTAATCACTTTTGTCGCTTATTTAAGACTTTTAAGTTCTACAATTTTACGTTAGAGAAACTATATTCAGCCTATGTTTGAGATTCATCATTTTTTCTAAATCTCTCTCTTTTTTTTTTTTTTTTCCCAATAACACATTCTTCCATAAAATAATTGTATACGTAAATTCATTGTTTTCTATTTTTAATCACATCACTGTTCAAAAATCAATTTCTCTCCAAAGATGGGG
>NW_019241914.1:0-1675 GCF_002742605.1 Olea europaea var. sylvestris | reverse complement strand
GCGATTGTGTCGAAATGGACTAAAATTTTACAGGTCAATCGGAAACAAAAACGGCGCCGGGGGCATTTTCGTCATTTTTCGCGTCTGTGTCGAAATGGGCTAAAATTTTACAGGTCGATCGGAAAAAAAAACGGCGCCGGGGGCATTTTCGTCATTTTTTGCGACAGTGTCGAAATGGGCTAAAATTTGACAGGTCGATCGGAAACGAAAACCGCGTCGGTGGCAATTTCGTCATTTTTCGCGACGGCATCGATATGTGCTAAAATTTTGACAGGTCGATCGGAAACAGAAACCGTGCCGGGTGCATTTTCGTCATTTTTCGCGACTTTGTCGAAATGGGCTAAAATTTTACAGGCGATCGGAAACAAAAACCGCGCAGGGGGCATTTTCGTCATTTTTCGTGACTGTGTCGAAATGGGCTAATATTTGACAGGTCGATCGGAAACGAAAATCGCGTCGGTGGCAATTTCGTCATTTTTCGCGACGGCATCGATATGTGCTAAAATTTGACAGGTCGCTCGGAAACGAAAATCGCGCCGGGGGCAATTTCGTCATTTTTCGCGACTGTGTCGAAATGGGCTAAAATTTTACAGGTCGATCGGAAACAAAAATCGCGCCGTGGGCAATTTCGTCATTTTTCGCGACTGTGTCGAAATGGGCTAAAATTTGACAGGTCGATTGGAAACGAAAATCGCGCCGGGGCCAATTTCGTCATTTTTCGCGACTGTGTCGAAATGGGCTAAAATTTTACAGGTCGATCGGAAACAAAAACCGCGCCAGGGGCAATTTCGTCATTTTTCGCGACGGTGTCGGAATGGGCTAAAATTCGACAGGTCGATCGGAAAGGAAAATCGCGCCGTGGGTAATTTCGTCATTTTTTGGGACGGTGTCGTAATGAGTTAAAATTTGACAGGTCGATCGGAAATGAAAACCGCGCCGGGAGTAGTTTCGTCATTTTTCGCGACCGTGTTGAAATGGGCTAAAATTTGACAGGTCGATCTGAAACAGAAATTGCACAGGGGGCAATTTAGTTATTTTTCGCGACCGTGTCGAAATGGGCTAAAATTTGACAGGTCGATCGGAAACAAAAATCCCGCCGTGGGCAATTTCATCATTTTTCGCGACGGTGTCGGAATGGGCTAAAATTTTGACAGGTCGATCGGAAACGGAAATCGCGCCGGGGGCAATTTCGTCATTTTTCGCGACTGTGTCGAAATGGGCTAAAATTTTACAGGTCGATCGGAAACAAAAACCGCGCCAGGGGCAATTTCATCATTTTTCGCGACGGTGTCGGAATGGGCTAAAATTCGACTGGTCGATCGGAAAGGAAAATCGCGCCGTGGGTAATTTCGTCATTTTTTGCGACGGTGTCGGAATGGGCTAAAATTTGACAGGTCGATCGGAAACGGAAATCGCGCCGGTGGCAATTTCGTCATTTTTCGCGGCGGCGTCGATATTTGCTAAAATTTTGACCGGTCGATGGGAAAAAAAATCGCGCCGGGGGCATTTTCGTCATTTTTCGCAACTGTGTCGAAATGGGCTAAAATTTTACAGGTCGATCGGAAATAAAAACCGCGCCAGGGGCAATTTCTTCATTTTTCTCGACGGTGTCGGAATGGGCTAAAATTCGACAGGTCGATCGGAAAGGAAAATCGCGCCGTGGGTAATTTCGTCA
>NW_019241913.1:0-100881 GCF_002742605.1 Olea europaea var. sylvestris | reverse complement strand
TGTCGCGACGGTGTCGGAATGGGCTAAAATTTGACAGGTTGATCGAAAACGAAAATCGCGCCAGGGGCAGTTTCGTCATTTATCGGGACGGTGTTGGAATAGGCTGAAATTTAACAGGTTGATCGGAAACGAAAATCGTGCCAGGATTAATTTCATCATTTTTTGCGACGGTGTAGGAATGGGCTGAAATTTGAGAGGTTGATCTTAAACAAATGTCGCGCCAGGGACAACTTCGTAATTTTTCGCGACGGTATCGGAATGGGCTGATATTTGATAGGTTGATCGGAAACGAAAATCGCGCCAGGGGTAATTTCGTCATTTATCGCGACGGTGTTGGAATGGGCTGAAATTTGACAGGTTGATCTTAAACAAAAGTTGCGCCCGGAGCAATTTCGTCATTTGTCGCGACGGTGTCGGAGTGGGCTGAAATTTGACAGGTTGATTGGAAACGAACACCGCTCCAGGGGCAATTTCATCATTTACAGCGACTGTGTCGAAATGGGCTGAAATTAGACAGGTTGATCGGAAACGAAAATCGCTCCAGGGGCAATTTCATCATTTACAGCGACTGTGTCGGAATGGGCTGAAATTTGACAGGTTGATCGGAAACAAAAGTCGCACCAGGGGCAATTTCGTCATTTATAGCGACGGTGTCAGAATGGGCTGAAATTTGACAGGTTGATATGAAACGAAAATCGCGCCTGAGGTAATTTCATCATTTAACGCGACGGTGTTAGAATGGGTTGAAATTTGACTGGTTGATAGAAAACAAAAATCGTGCCAGGGGCAATTTCGTCATTTTTCGCGACAGTGTCGGAATGGGCGAAAATTTGACAGGTTGATCTTAAAACAAAAGTCGCGCAGGGGCGATTTTGTCATTTATAGCGGCGGTGTCGGAATGGGCTGAAACTAGACTGGTTGATCGGAAACGAAAATCGCGCCGGAGAAATTACGTCATTTAACGCGATGGTGTCGTAATGGGCTGAAATTTGACAGGTTGATCGGAAACAAAAATCGTGCCAGGGGCAATTTCGTCATTTTTCATGACGGTGTCGGAATGGGCTGAAATTTGACAGGTTGATCTTAAACAAAAGTCGCGCAATGGGAAATTTTGTCATTTGTCGCGACGGTGTCGGAATGGGCTGATATTTGATAGGTTGATCGGAAACGAAATCCGTGCCAGGGGTAATTTCGTCATTTATCGCGACGGTGTTGGAATGGGCAGAAATTTGACAGGTTGATCTTAAACAAAAGTTGCGCCTGGAGCAATTTCGTCATTTGTCGCGACGTTGTCGGAGTGGGCTGAAATTTGACAGCTTGATCGGAAACGAAAATCGCTCCAGGGGCAATTTCGTCATTTATCGCGACTGTGTCGAGATGGGCTGAAATTTGACAGGTTGATCGGAAACAAAAGTCGCGCCAGGGGCAATTTCGTCATTTTTCGCGACGGTGTCGGAATGGGCTGAAATTTGACAGGTTGATCGGAAACGAAAATCGCACCGGGGGCAATTACGTCATTTATCACGACGGAGTCGAAATGGGCTAAAATTTGATTGGTTGATCGAAAACAAAAATCGTGGCAGGGGCAATTTCGTCATTTTTTGCGACGGTGTAGGAATGGGCTGAAATTTGAAAGGTTGATCTTAAACAAAAGTCGCGCCTGGGGAAATTTCGTCCTTTGTCGCGACGGTGTCGGAATGTGCTGAATTTTGACAGGTTGAACGAAAGCAAAAATCGCGCCAGGGGTAATTTCGTCATTTATTGGGACGGTGTTGGAATGGGGTGAAATTTAGCAGGTTGATCGGAAACAAAAATCGTGCCAGGATTAATTTCGTCATTTTTACGACGGTGTCGGAATGGGCTAAAATTTGACAGGTTGATCTTAAACAAAAGTCGCGCCTGGGGCAATTTCATCATTTATCGCGACTGTGTCGGAATGGGCTGAAATTCGACTGGTTGATCGGAAACAAAAGTCGCGCCAGGGGTAATTCGGTCATTTATAGCAGTGGTGTCAGAATGGGCTGAAATTTGACAGGTTGATGAGAAACAAAAATCGTGCCTGAGGTAATTTCGTCATTTAACGCGACGGTGTAAGAATGGGCTAAAATTTGACTGGTTGATCGGAAATAAAAATCGTGCTAGGGGCAATTTCATCATTTTTCGCGACGGTATCGGAATGGGAGGAAATTTGTCAGGTTGATCTTAAACAAAAGTCGCGCCAGGGACAATTTTATCATTTGTCGCGACGGTGTCGGAATGGGCTGATATTTGATAGGTTGATCCGAAACGAAAATCGCGCCAGCGGTAATTTCCTCATTTATCGCAACGGTGTTGGAATGGGCTGAAATTTGACAGGTTGATCTTAAACGAAAGTTGCGCTTGGAGCAATTTCATCTTTTGTCGCGATGATATCGAAGTGGGCTGAAATTTGACAGGTTGATCGGAAACGAAAACCGCTCCAGGGGCAATTTCGTCATTTTTGGCGACTGTGTCGGAATGGGCTAAAATTTGACAGGTTGATCGGAAACAAAAGTCGCGCCAGGGGCAATTTCGTCATTTATCGCGACGATGTTGGAATGGGCTGAAATTTGACAGGTTGATCGGAAACGAAAATCGTACCGGGGGGGCAATTACGTCATTTATCGCGACGGAGTCGGAATGGGCTGAAATTTGACTGGTTGATCGAAAACAAAAATCGTGCCAGGGGTAATTACGTCATTTTTTGCGACGGTGTAGGAATGGGCTGAAATTTGATAGGTTGATCTTAAACAAAAGTCGCGCCTGGGGAAATTTCGTCCTTTGTCGCGACAGTGCCGGAATTGGCTGAAATTTGACATATTGATCGAAAACGAAAATCGCGCCAGGGGCAATTTCGTCATTTATCGGGACGGTGTTGGAATGGGCCAAAATTTAACAGGTTGATCAGAAACAAAAATCGCGACAAGATTAATTTCGTCATTTTTTGCGACGGTGTAGGAACGGGCTAAAATTTGACAGGTTGATCTTAAACAAAAGTCGCGCCTGGGGCAATTTCGTCATTTATCGCGACTGTGTCGGAATGGGCCGAAATTCGACAGGTTGATCGGAAACAAAAGTCGCGCCAGGGGTAATTCGGTCATTTATAGCGGCGGTGTCAGAATGGGCTGAATTTGACAGGTTGATCGGAAACGAAAACCGCGCCTGAGATAATTTTGTCATTTAACGCGACGGTGTCAGAAAGGGTTGAAATTTGACTGGTTGATCGGAAACAAAAATCGTACCAGGGGCAATTTCGTCATTTTTCGTGACGGTGTCGAAATGGGCAGAAATTTGACAGGTTGATCTTAAACAAAAGTCTCGCCAGAGACAATTTCGTCATTTGTCGTGACGGTGTCGAAATTGGCTGATATTTGAAAGGTTGATCAGAAACAAAAATCGCGCCAGGGGCAATTTCGTCATCTATCGCAACGGTGTTGGAATGGGCTGAAATTTGACAGGTTGATCTTAAACGAAAGTTGCGCCTGGAGCAATTTCGTCATTTGTCGCGACGGTGTCGGAGTGGGCTGAAATTTGATACGTTGATCGGAAACGAAAATCGCGCCAGGGGCAATTTCGTCATTTATCGCGACTGTGTCGGAATGGGTTGAAATTTGACAGGTTGATCGGAAACAAAAGTCGCGCCAGGGTCAAATTCGTCATTTATCGCGACTGTGTCGGAATGGGCTAAAATTTGATAGGTGGATCGAAAACAAAAGTCGCACCAGGGGCAATTTCGTCATTTATAGCGGTGGTGGCGGAATGGGCTGAAATTTGACTGGTTGATCTTAGTCAAAGTTGCGCCTGGGGCACTTTCGTCATTTATAGCGACGGTGTCGGAATGGGCTGAAATTTGATTGGCTGATCGGAAAAAATAGTCGCGCCAAGGGCAATTTCGTCATTTATAGCGATAGTGTCGGAATGGACTGAAATTTGACTGGTTGATCGGAAATGAAAATCGCGCCAGGGGCAATTTCGTCATTTTTCGCGACGGTGTCGGAATGTGCGAAAAATTGACAGGTTAATCTTAAACAAAAGTCGCGCCTGGGGCAATATCTTCATTTGTCGCGAGGTGTCAGAATGGGCTGAAATTTGACAGGTTGATCAGAAACGAAAATCGCGCCAGGGTCAATTTCGTAATTTATCGCGACGGTATCGGAATGGGCTGAAATTTGACAGGCTGATCAGAAACAAAAGTCGCGCCATGGGCAATTTTATCATTTATAGCGGCGGTGTCGGAATGGGCTGAAATTTGACAGGTTGATCGGAAACGAAAACTACGTCATGGACAATTTCGTCATTTATCGCGACGGTGTCGGTATGGGCTGAAATTTGACTGGTTGATCGAAAACGAAAATCGCGCCGGGGCAATTTCGTCATTTATCGCGACGGTGTCGGAATGGGCTGAAATTTGACTGGTCGATCGGAAACAAAAATCGTGCCAGGGGCAATTTCGTCATTTTTCCCGACGGTGTCGGAATGGGCAAAAATTTGACAGGTTGATCTTAAACAAAAGTCGCGTCAGGGGCAATTTTGTCATTTGTCGCGACGGTGTCGGAATGGGATGATATTTGACAGGTTGATCGGAAACGAAAACCGCGTCAGGGGCAATTTTGCCATTTATCGCGACGGTGTAGGAATGGGCTAAAATTTGACTGGTTGATCGGAAACAAAAGTCGCGCCCGTGCAATTTCGTCATTTTTCGCGACGGTGTCATAATGGGCTGAAATTTGACAGGTTTATCTTAGTCAAAAGTTGCGCCTGGGGCAATTTCGTCATTTCTCCTGACGGTCTCGGAATGGGCTTAAATTTGACAGGTTGATCGGAAACGAAAACAGCGCCAGGGCAATTCGTCATTTATCGCGACGGTGTCGGAATGGGCTGAAATTTAACCGGTTGATCGAAAACAAAAGTCACGTCAGGGGCAATTTCGTCATTTATAGCGACGGTGTCGTAATGGGCTGAAATTTGACACGTTGATCGGAAACAAAAATGTGCCAGGGGCAATTTCGTCATTTTTCACGACGGTGTAGGAATGGGCAGAAATTTGACGGGTTGATCCTAAACAAAAGTCGCGCCTGGGGCAATTTTGTCATTTGTTGCGACCGTGCTGGAATGGGCTGAAATTTGACAGGTTGATCGGAAACAAAAACCACGCCAGTGGTAATTTCGTCATTTATCGCGACGGAATGGGCTGAAATTTGACAGGCTGATCGGAAAAAATAGTCGCGCCAAGGGCAATTTCTTCATTTATATTGGTGGTGTCGGAATGGACTGAAATTTGACAGGTTGATCGAAAATGAAAATTGCGCCAGGGGCAATTTCGTCATTTTTCTCAACAGTGTAGGAATGGACGGAAATTTGACAGGTTGATCGGAAACGAAAATCGCGCCAGGGGCAATTTCATCATTTATCGCGACGGTGTGGGAATGGGCTGAAATTTAACCAGTTGATCGGAAACAAAAGTCGCGCTAGGGGCAATTTCTACATTTATAGCGGCGGTGTCGGAATGGGCTGAAATTTGACAGGTGGATCGGAAACGAAAATCGCACCAAGGTTAATTTGATCATTTTTCGCGACGGTGTCAGAATGGGCTGAAATTTGACAGGTCGATCGGAACCGAAAATCGCGCCTGGGGCAATTTCGTCATTTATCGCGATTGTGTCGGAATGGGCTGAAATTTGACAGGTTGATCATAAACAAAAGTCGCGCCAGGGGCAATTTCATCATTTATAGCGGCGGTGTTGGAATGGGCTGAATTTTGACAGGTTGATCGGAAACAAAAAATCATCCCAGGTGCAGTTTCGTGATTTTTCACGACGGTGTAGGAATGGGCAGAAATTTGACAGGTTGATCCTAAACAAAAGTCACGCTTGGGGAAATTTCGTCATTTGTCGCGACCGTGTCGGAATGGGCTGAAATTTGACAGGTCGATCGGAAACGAAAATCGCGCCAGGGGTAATTTCGTCATTTATCGCGAAAGGGTCGGAATGGGCTGAAATTTGACAGGCTGATCGAAAAAAATAGTCGTGCCAAGGGCAATTTCGTCATTTATAGCGGCGGTGTCGAAATGGGCTTAAATTTGACAGGTTGATCGGAAACAAAAATCATACAGGGGCAATTTCGTCATTTTTCGCGACGGTGTAGGAATGGGCAGAAATTTGACAGGTTGATCCTAAACAAAAGTCGCGCTTCGGGCAATTTCGTCATTTGTCACGACCGTGTCGGAATGGGCTGAAATTTGACAGGTGGATCGAAAATGAAAATCGCGCCAGGGGCAATTTCGTCATTTATCGCGACAGTGTCGAAATGGGCTGAAATTTGACAGGCTGATCGGAAAAAATAGTCGCGCCAAGGGCAATTTCGTCATTTTTCGCGACGGTATCGGAATAGGCGGAAATTTGATAGGTTGACCTTAAACAAAAGCTGCGCCGGGGACAAGTTCATCATTTGTCGCGACGGTGTCGGAATGGGCTAATTTTGGTAGGTTGATCGGAAACGAAAATCGCGCCGGGGGCAATTTTGTCATTTATCGCGACGGTGTTGGAATGGGCTTAAATTTGACAGGTTGATCTTAAACAAAAGTTGCGCCTGGAGCAATTTCGTCTTTTGTCGTGACGGTGTCGTAGTGGGATGAAATTTAATAGGTTGATCGGAAATGAAAACCGCTCCAGGGGCAATTTCGTCATTTATCGCGACTGTGTCGGAATGGGCTGAAATTTGACAGGTTGATCGGAAACAAAAGTCGCGCCAGGGGCAATTTCGTCATTTATCGCGACTGTGTCGGAATGGGCTGAAATTTGACAGGTTGATCGGAAACAAAAGTCGCGCCAGGGGCAATTTCGTCATTTTTCTCGACGGTGTCGGAATGGGCTAAAATTGGACAGGTTGATCGGAAACGAAAATCGCACCGGTGGCAATTACGTCATTTATCGCGACGGAGTCGAAATGGGCTGAAATTTGACTGGTTGAACGAAAACAAAAATCGTGCAAGGGGCAATTTCATCATTTTTTGCGACGGTGTAGGAATGGGCTAAAATTTGAAAGGTTGATCTTAAACAAAAGTCGCGCCTTGGGAAATTTCATCCTTTGTCGCGACGGTGTCGGAATGGGCTGAAATTTGACAGGTTGATCGAAAACTAAAATCGTGCCAGGGGCAATTTCGCCATTTATCGGGACAGTGTTGGAATGGGCTGAAATTTAACAGGTTGATCGGAATCAAAAATCGTGCCAGGATTAATTTCGTCATTTTTTGGGACGGTGTAGGAATGGACAGAAATTTGACAGGTTGATCTTAAACAAAAGTCGTGCATGGGGCAATTTCATCATTTATAGCGACTGTGTCGGAATGGGCTGAAATTTGACAGGTTGATCGGAAACAAAAGTCGCGCCAGGGGCAATTTCGTCATTTATAGCGGCGGTGTCAGAATGGGCTGAAATTTGACAGGTTGATCGGAAACGAAAATCTCGCCTGAGGCAATTTCGTCATTTAACGCGACGGTGTCAGAATGGTTTGAAATTTGACTGGTTGATCGGAAACAAAAATCGTGCCAAGGGCAATTTCGTCATTTTTCCCGACGGTGTCGGAATGGGCCAAAATTTGACAGATTGATCTTAAAAAAAAGTCGCTCCAGGGGCAATTTAGTCAATTTTTTCGCGACTGCGTCGGAATGGTCTGATATTTGACAGGTTGATCGGAAACGAAAATCGCGCTAGGGGCAATTTCGTCATTTATCGTGACGGTGTTGGAATTGGCCGAAATTTGACAGGTTGATCGGAAACAAAAGTCGCCCCAGGGACAATTTCCTCATTTTTCGCGATGGTGTCAGAATGTGCTGAAACTTGACCGGTTGATCATAGTCAAAGTTGCGCTTGGGGCAGTTTCGTCATTTATAGCGGCGGTGTCGGAATGGGCTGAAATTTGACAGGTTGATCTTAAACAAAAGTCGCGCCTGGGCCAATTTCGTGCCCTGTCGCGACGGCGTCGGAATGGGCTGAAATTTGAGAGGTTGATCGAAAATGAAAATTGCGCCAGGGGCAATTTCGTCATTTCTCGGGACGGTGTTGGAATGGGCTGAAATTTAACAGGTTGATCGGAAACAAAAATCGTGCCAGGAGCAATTTCGTCATTTTTTGCGACGGTGTAGTAATGGGCTGAAATTTGACAGGTTGATCTTAAACAAAAGTTGCGCCAGGAGCAATTTCGTCATTTGTCGCGACGCTGTCGGAGTGGGCTTAAATTTGACAGGTTGATCGGAAACGAAAATCTCTCCAGGGGCAATTTTGTCATTTATAACGACTGTGTCGGAATGGGCTGAAATTTGACAGGTTGATCGGAAACAAAAGTCACGCCAGGGGCAATTTCGTCATTTTTCGCGACGGTGTCGAAATTGGCTGAAATTTGACTGGTTCATCGGAAACGAAAATCGCACCAGGGCCAATTAAGTCATTTAACGCGACGGAGTCGGAATGGGCTGAAATTTGACTGGTTGATCGGAAACAAAAATCGTGCCAGGGGCAATTTCGTCATTTTTTGCGACGGTGAAGGAATAGGCTGAAATTTGACAGGTTGATCTTAAACAAAAGTCGCGCCAGGGGAAATTTCGTCCTTTATCGCGATCGTGTCGGAATGGGCTGAAATTTGACAGGTTGATCGAAAACGAAAATCGCGTCAGGGGCAATTTCGTCATTTATCGGGACGGTGTTGGAATAGGCTGAAATTTAACAGGTTGATCGGAAACAAAAATCGTGCCAGGATTAATTTCGTCATTTTTTGCGATGGTGTCGGAATGGGCTGAAATTTGACTGGTTGATCTTGAACAAATGTCGCGCTAGGGACAATTTCGTCATTTGTCGCGACGGTGTCGAAATGGGCTGATTTTTGATAGGTTGATCAGATACGAAAACCGCGCCAGGGGTAATTTCATCATTTATCACGACGGTGTTGGAATTGGTTTAAATTTGACAGGTTGATCTTAAACAAAAGTTGCGCCAGGAGCAATTTCGTCATTTGTCGCGACGGTGTCGGAGTGGGCTGAAATTTGACAGGTTGATAGGAAACGAAAATCGCTCCAGGGGCAATTTCGTCATTTATAACGACTGTGTCGGAATGGGCTGAAATTTGACAGGTTGATCGAAAATAAAAGTCGTGCCAGGGGCAATTTCGTCATTTATAGCGGCAGTGTTAGAATGGGCTGAAATTTGACAGGTTGATCGGAAACAAAAATCGCGCCTGAGGTAATTTCGTCATTTAACGCGACGGTGTCAGAATGGGCTGAAATTTGACAAGTTGATTGAAAACAAAAATTGTGCCAAGGGCAATTTCGTCATTTTTCGCGACGGTGTCGAAATGGGCGGAAATTTGACAGGTTGATCTTAAAAAAAAGTCGCGCCAGGGGCAATTTCGTCAGTTTTTTCGTGACTGCGTCGGAATGGTCTAATATTTGACAGGTTGATCGGAAACGAAAATCGCGCTAGGGGCAATTTCGTCATTTATCGTGATGGTGTTGGAATTGGCTGAAATTTGATAGGTTGATCGGAAACAAAAGTCGCGCCAGGGGCAATTTCGTCATTTTACACGACGGTGTCAGAATGTGCTGAAATTTGACAGGTTGATATTAGTCAAAGTTGCGCTGGGGCAGTTTTGTCATTTATAGCAGCGGTACCGGAATGGGTTGAAATTTGACAGGCTGATCGGAAACAAAAATCGTGCCAGGGGCAATTTCGTCATTTTTCGCTACGGTGTAGGAATGGGCTGAAATTTGATAGGTTGATCTTAAACAAAAGTCGCGCCTGGGGCAATTTCGTCCTCTATCGCGACGGTGTCGGAATGGGCTGAAATTTGACAAGTTGATCGGAAACGAAAATCGCGCCAGGGATAATTTCATCATTTAACGCGACGGTGTCAGAATGGGCCGAAATTTGATTGGTTGATCGGAAACAAAAATCGTGCCATGGGTGATTTCGTCATTTTTCACGACGGTGTCGGAATGGGCAGAAATTTGACAGGTTGATCTTAAACAAAAGTTGCACCAAGGGCAATTACGTCAGTTTTTTCGTGACTGCGTCGGAATGGTCTGATATTTGACAGGTTGATCGGAAACTAAAATCGCTCCGGGGCAATTACGTCATTTAACGCGACGGTGTCGTAATGGGCTGAAGTTTGACTAGTTGATCGGAAACAAAAATCGTGCCAGGGGCAATTTCATCATTTTTCGCGACGGTGTCGGAATGGGCGGAAATTTGACTGGTTGATCTTAAACAAAAGTCGCGCCAGGGACAATTTTGTCATTTGTCGCGCGGTGTCAGAATGGGCTGATATTTGATAGGTTGATCGGAAACGAAAATCGCGCCAGAGGCAATTTCGTCATTTATCGTGACGGTGTTGGAATGGGTCGAAATTTGACAGGTTGATCTTAAACAAAAGTTGCGCCTGGAGCAATTTCCTCATTTGTCGCGACGGTGTCGGAGTGTGCTGAAATTTGACAGGTTGATCGGAAACGAAAACCGCTCCAGGGTAATTTCGTCATTTATCGCGACTGTGTCGGAATGGGCTGAAATTTTACAGGTTGATCGGAAACAAAAGTCGCGCCAGGGGCAATTTCGTCATTTTTCGCGATGGTGTCGAAATCGGCTGAAATTTGACTGGTTCATCGGAAACGAAAATCGCACCAGGGGCAATTAAGTCATTTAACGCGACGGAGTCGGAATGGGCTAAAATTTGACTGCTTGATCGAAAACAAAAATCGTGCCAGGGGCAATTTCGTCATTTTTCGCGACGGTGTAGTAATGGACTGAAATTTGACAGGTTGATCTTAAACAAAAGTCGCGCCTGGGGAAATTTCATCCTTTGTCGCGACGGTCTCGAAATGGGCCGAAATTTAACAGGTTGATCGAAAATGAAATCGCGCTAGGTGCAATTTCGTCATTTATCGGGACGGTGTTGGAATAGGCTGAAATTTAACAGGTTGATCGGAAACAAAATTCGTGCCAGGATTAATTTCGTCATTTTTTGCGACGGTATAGGAATGGGCTAAAATTTGACGGGTTGTTCTTAAACAAGTGTCGCGCCAGGGACAATTTCGTCATTTGTCGCGACGGTGTCGGAATGGGCCGAAATTTGATAGGTTGACCGGAAACGAAAACCGCGCCAGGGGTAATTTCGTCATTTATCGCGACGGTGTTGGAATGGGCTGAAATTTGACAGGTTGATCTTAAACAAAAGTTGCGCCTGGAGCAATTTCGTCATTTGTCGCGACGGTGTCGGAGTGGGCTTAAATTTGACAGGTTGATCGGAAACGAAAACCGCTCCAGGGGCAATTTCATCATTTACAGCGACTGTGTCGAAATGGGCTGAAATTTGACAGCTTGATCGGAAACAAAAGTTATGCCAAGGGCAATTTCGTAATTTATAGCGACGGTGTCAGAATGGGCTGAAATTTGACAGGTTGATCGGAAATGAAAATCGCGCCTGAGGTAATTTCGTCATTTAACGCGACGGTGTCAGAATGGGCTGAAATTTGACTGGTTGATCGAAAACAAAAATCGTGCCAGGGGCAATTTCGTCATTTTTCGCGACGGTGTCGGAATGGGCAGAAATTTGACAGGTTGATCTTAAAACAAAAGTCGCGCTTTTCGTCATTTATAGCTGCGGTGTCGGAATGGGCTGAAATTAGACTGGTTGATCGGAAACGAAAATCGCGCCGGAGAAATTACGTCATTTAACGCGACGGTGTCGTAATTGGCTGAAATTTGACTGGTTGATCAGAAACAAAAATCGTGCCAGGAGCAATTTCATCATTTTTAGTGACGGTGTCGGAATGGGCTGAAATTTGACAGGTTGATCTTAAACAAAAGTCGCGCCAGGGTCAATTTTGTCATTTGTCGCGACGGTGTCGGAATGGGCTGATATTTGATAGGTTGATCGGAAACGAAAATCGCGCCATGGGCAATTTCGTCATTTATCGTGGCGGTGTTGGAATGGGTCGAAATTTGACAGGTTGATCTTAAACAAAAGTTGCGCCTGGAGCAATTTCGTCATTTGTCGTGTCGATGTTGGAGTGTGCTGAAATTTGACAGGTTGATCGGAAACGAAAACCGCTCCATGGGTAATTTCGTCATTTATCGCGAATGTGTTGGAATGGGCTGAAATTTGACAGGTTGATCGAAAACAAAAGTCGCGCCAGGGGCAATTTCGTCATTTTTCGCGACGGTGTCGGAATGGGCAAAAATTTGACAGGTTGATCTTAAACAAAAGTTGCACCAAGGGCAATTACGTCAGTTTTTTCGTGACTGCGTCGGAATGGTCTGATATTTGACAGGTTGATCGGAAACTAAAATCGCTCCGGGGCAATTACGTCATTTAACGCGACGGTGTCGAAATTGGCTGAAATTTGACTGGTTCATCGGAAACGAAAATCTCACCAGGGGCAATTAAGTCATTTAACGCGACGGAGTCGGAATGGGCTGAAATTTGACTGGTTGATCGGAAACAAAAATCGTGCCAGGGGCAATTTCGTCATTTTTTGCGACGGTGAAGGAATGGGCTAAAATTTGACAGGTTGATCTTAAACAAAAGTCGCGCCAGGGAAAATTTCGTCCTTTGTCGCGACCGTGTCGGAATGGGCTGAAATTTGACAGGTTGATCGAAAACGAAAATCGCGTCTGGGGCAATTTCGTCATTTATCGGGACGGTGTTGGAATAGGCTGAAATTTAACAGGTTGATCGGAAACAAAAATCGTGCCAGGATTAATTTCGTCATTTTTTGCGATGGTGTAGGAATGGGCTGAAATTTGACTGGTTGATCTTGAACAAATGTCGCGCTAGGGACAATTTCGTCATTTGTCGCGATGGTGTCGAAATGGGCTGATATTTGATAGGTTGATCGGAAACGAAAATCGTTCCAGGGGCAATTTCGTCATTTATAACGACTGTGTCAGAATGGGTTGAAATTTGACAGGTTGATCGGAAATAAAAGTCGTGCCAGGGGCAATTTCGTCATTTATAGCGGCGGTGTTAGAATGGGCTGAAATTTGACAGGTTGATCGGAAACGAAAATCGCGCCTGAGGTAATTTCGTCATTTAACGCGACGGTGTCAGAATGGGCTGAAATTTGACAAGTTGATCGGAAACAAAAATTGTGCCAAGGGCAATTTCGTCATTTTTCGCGACGGTGTCGAAATGGGCGGAAATTTGACAGGTTGATCTTAAAAAAAAGTCGTGCCAGGGGCAATTTCGTCAGTTTCTTCGCGACTGCGTCGGAATGGTCTAATATTTGACAGGTTGATCGGAAACGAAAATCGCGCTAGGGGCAATTTCGTCATTTATCGTGATGGTGTTGGAATTGGCTGAAATTTGATAGGTTGATCGGAAACAAAAGTCGCGTCAGGGGCAATTTCGTCATTTTTCACGACGGTGTCAGAATGTACTGAAATTTGACAGATTGATATTATTCAAAGTTGCGCCTGGAGCAGTTTCATCATTTATAGCAGCGGTACCGGAATGGGCTAAAATTTGACAGGCTGATCGGAAACAAAAATTGTGCCAGGGGCATTTTCGTCATTTTTCGCTACGGTGTAGGAATGGGCTGAAATTTGATAGGTTGATCTTAAACAAAAGTCGCGCTTGGGGCAATTTCGTCCTCTGTCGCGACGGTGTCGGAATGGGCTGAAATTTGACAAGTTGATCGGAAACGAAAATCGCGCCAGGGGCAATTTCATCATTTAACGCGACGGTGTCAGAATGGGCTGAAATTTGATTGGTTGATCGAAAAAAAAAATCGTGCCACGGGTAATTTCGTCATTTTCCGCGACGGTGTCGAAATGGGCAAAAATTTGACAGGTTGATCTTAAACAAAAGTTGCACCAGGGGCAATTTCGTCAGTTTTTTCGGGACTGCGTCGGAATGATCTGATATTTGACAGGTTGATCGAAAACGAAAATCGCGCCGGGGCAATTACGTCATTTAACGCGACGGTGTCGTAATGGGCTAAAGTTTGATTGGTTGATCGGAAACAAAAATCGTGCCAGCGGCAATTTCATCATTTTTCGCGACGGTGTCGGAATGGCCGAAAATTTGACAGGTTGATCTTAAACAAAAGTCGCTCCAGGGACAATTTTGTCATTTGTAGCGACGGTGTCGGAATGGGTCGAAATTTGACAGGTTGATCTTAAACAAAAGTTGCTCCCGGAGCAATTTCGTCATTTGTCGCGACGGTGTCTGAGTGTGCTGAAATTTGACAGGTTGATCGGAAACGAAAATCGCTCCAGGGGTAATTTCGTCATTTATCGCGACTGTGTCGGAATGGGCTGAAATTTGACAGGTTGATCGGAAACAAAAGTCGCGCCAGGGGAAATTTCGTCATTTTTCGCGACGGTATCGAAATTGGCTGAAATTTGACTGGTTCATTGGAAACGAAAATCGCACCGGGGGCAATTAAGTCATTTAACGCGACGGAGTCGGAATGGGCTAAAATTTGACTGGTTGTTCGAAAACAAAAATATGCCAGGGGCAATTTCGTCATTTTTCGCGACGGTGCAAGAATGGGCTGAAATTTGACAGGTTAATCTTAAACAAAATCGCGCCTGGGGAAATTTCGTCCTTTGTCGCGTCGGTGTCGGAATGGGCTGAAATTTGACAGGTTGATCGAAAATGAAAATCGCGCCAGGGGCAATTTCATCATTTATCGGGACGGTGTTGGAATAGGCTGAAATTTAGCGGGTTGATCGGAAACAAAAATCGTGCCAGGATTAATTTCGTCATTTTTTGCGACGGTATAGGAATGGGCTAAAATTTGACAGGTTGATCTTAAACAAGTGTCGCGCCAGGGACAATTTCGTCATTTGTCGCGACGGTGTCGGAATGGGCTGAAATTTGATAGGTTGATCGTAAACGAAAATCGCGCCAGGGGTAATTTCGTCATTTATCGCGACGGTGTTGGAATGGGCTGAAATTTGACAGGTTGATCTTAAACAAAAGTTGAGCCTGGAGCAATTTCGTCATTTGTCGCGACGGTGTCGGAGTGGGCTGAAATTTGACAGGTTGATCGGAAACGAAAATCGCTCCAGCGGCAATTTCATCATTTACAACGACTGTATCGGAATGGGCTGAAATTTGACAGCTTGATCGGAAACCAAATTCGCGCCAGGGACAATTTCGTAATTTATAGCGACGGCGTCAGAATGGGGTGAAATTTGACAGGTTGATCGGAAACGAAAACCGCGCCTGAGGTAATTTCGTCATTTAACGCGACGGTATCAAAATGGGCTGAAATTTGACTGGTTGATCGAAAATAAAAATCGTTCTAGGGGCAATTTCGTCATTTTTCGCGACGGTGTCGGAATGGGCGGATATTTGACAGGTTGATCTTAAAACAAAAGTCGCGCAGGGGCGATTTCGTCATTTATAGCTGCGGTGTCGGAATGGCATGAAATTAGACTGGTTGATCGGAAACGAAAATCGCGCCGGAGAAATAACGTCATTTAACGCGACGGTGTCGTAATGGGCTGAAATTTGACTGGTTGATCGGAAACAAAAATCGTGCCAGGGGCAATTTCGTCATTTTTCGTGACGGTGTCGGAATGGGCTGAAATTTGACAGGTTGATCTTAAACAAAAGTCGCGCCAGGGACAATTTTGTCATTTGTCGCGACGGTGTCGGAATGGGCTTATATTTGATAGGTTGATCGGAAACGAAAATCGCGCCAGGGGCGATTTCGTCATTTATCGTGACGGTGTTCGAATGGGTCAAAATTTGACAGGTTGATCTTAAACAAAAGTTGCGCCTGGAGCAATTTCGTCATTTGTCGTGACGGTGTCGGAGTGTGCTGAAATTTGTCAGGTTGATCGGAAACGAAAACCGCTCCAGGGGTAATTTCGTCATTTATCGCGAATGTGTCGGAATGGGCTGAAATTTGACAGGTTGATCGGAAACAAAAGTCGCGCCAGGGGCAATTTCGTCATTTTTCGCGACGGTGTCGAAATTGGCTGAAATTTAACTGCTTCATCGGAAACGAAAATCGCACCAGGGGCAATTAAGTTATTTAACGCGACGGAGTCGGAATGGGCTGAAATTTGATTAGTTGATCGAAAACAAAAATCATGCCAGGGGCAATTTCGTCATATTTCGCGACGGTGTAGGAATGGGCTGAAATTTGACAAGTTGATCTTAAACAAAATAATGCTGGGGAAATTTCGTCCTTTGTCACGACGGTGTCGGAATGGGCTGAAATTTGACAGGTTGATCGAAAATGAAAATCGCGCCAGGGGCAATTTCGTCATTTATCGGGACGGTGTTGGAATAGGCTGAAATTTAATAGGTTGATCGGAAACAAAAATCGTGCCAGGATTAATTTCGTCATTTTTTGCGACGGTGTAGGAGTGGGCTGAAATTTGACAGGTTGATCTTAAACAAATGTCGCGCCAGGGACAATTTCGTCATTTGTCGCGACGGTGTCGGAATGGGCTGATATTTGACAGGTTGATCGGAAACAAAAATCGCGTCAGGGGCAATTTCATCATTTATCGTGACGGTGTTGGAATGGGTCAAAATTTGACAGGTTGATGTTAAACAAAAGTTGCGCCTGGAGCAATTTCGTCATTTGTCGCGACGGTGTCGAAGTGTGCTGAAATTTGTCAGGTTGATCGGAAACGAAAATCGCTCCAGGGGTAATTTCGTCATTTATCGCGAATGTGTCGGAATGGGCTGAAATTTGACAGGTTGATTGGAAACAAAAGTCGCACCAAGGGCAATTTCTTTATTTTTCGCGACGGTGTCGAAATTGGCTGAAATTTGACTGGTTCATCGGAAACTAAAATCGCACCAGGGGCAATTAAGTCATTTAACGCGACGGAGTCGGAATGGGCTAAAATTTGACTGGTGTTCGAAAACAAAAATATGCCAGGGGAAATTTCGTCATTTTTCGCGACGGTGTAGGAATGGGCTGAAATTTGACAGGTTGATCTTAAACAAAATCGCGCCTGGGGAAATTTCGTCCTTTGTCGCGACGGTGTCGGAATGGGCTGAAATTTGACAGGTTGATCGAAAACGAAAATCGCGCCAGGGGCAATTTCGTCATTTATCGGGACGGTGTTGGAATAGGCTGAAATTTAACAGGTTGATCGGAAACAAAAATCGTGCCAGGATTAATTTCGTCATTTTTTGCGACGGTGTAGGAATGGGCTGAAATTTGACAGGTTGATCTTAAACAAATGTCGCGCCAGGGACAGTTTCGTCATTTGTCGCGACGGTGTCGGAATGGACTGCTATTTGATAGGTTGATCGGAAAAGAAAATCACGCCAGGGGTAATTTCGTCATTTATCGCGACGATGTTGGAATGGGCTGAAATTTGACAGGTTGATCTTAAACAAAAGTTGCGCCTGGAGCAATTTCGTCATTTCTCGCGACGGTGTCGAAGTGGGCTGAAATTTGACAGGTTGATCGGAAACGAAAATCGCTTCAGGGGCAATATCATCATTTACAGCGACTGTGTCGGAATGGGCTGAAATTTGATAGGTTGATCGGAAACAAAAGTCGCGCCAGGGGCAATTTCGTCATTTATAGCGACGGTGTCAGAATGGGCTGAAATTTGACAGGTTGATCGAAAACGAAAACCGCGCCTGAGGTAATTTCGTCATTTAACGCGACGGTGTCGGAATGAGCTGAAATTTGACTGGTTGATCGAAACCAAAAATCGTGCCAGGGGCAATTTCGTCATTTTTCGCGACGGTGTTGGAATGGGCGGAAATTTGACAGGTTGATCTTAAAACAAAAGTCGCGCAGGGGCGATTTTGTCATTTATTTCGGCGGTGTCGGAATGGGCTGAAATTAGACTGGTTGATCGGAATCGAAAACCGCGCCGGGGAAATTAAGTCATTTAACGCGACGGTGTCGTAATGGGCTGAAATTTGACTGGTTGATAGGAAACAAAAATCGTGCCAGGGGCAATTTCGTCATTTTTCATGAAGGTGTAGGAATGGGCTGAAATTTGACAGGTTGATCTTAAACAAAAGTCGCGCCAGGGACAATTTTGTCATTTGTCGTGACGGTGTCGAAATGGGCTGATATTTGATAGGTTGATCGAAAACGAAAACCGCACCAGGGGCAATTTCGTCATTTATCGCGACGGTGTTGGAATGGGCTGAAATTTGACAGGTTGATCTTAAACAAAAGTTGCGCCTGGAGCAATGTCGTCATTTCTCGCGACGGTGTCGAAGTGGGCTGAAATTTGACAGGTTGATCGGAAACGAAAATCGCTTCAGGGGCAATATCATCATTTACAGCGACTGTGTCGGAATGGGCTGAAATTTGATAGGTTGATCGGAAACAAAAGTCGCGCCAGGGGCAATTTCGTCATTTATAGCGATGGTGTCAGAATGGGCTGAAATTTGACAGGTTGATCGAAAACGAAAACCGCGCCTGAGGTAATTTCGTCATTTAACGCGACGGTGTCGGAATGAGCTGAAATTTGACTGGTTGATCGAAACCAAAAATCGTGCCAGGGGCAATTTCTTCATTTTTCGCGACGGTGTTGGAATGGGCGGAAATTTGACAGGTTGATCTTAAAACAAAAGTCGCACAGGGGCGATTTTGTCATTTATTTCGGCGGTGTCGGAATGGGCTGAAATTAGACTGGTTGATCGGAATCGAAAACCGCGCCGGGGAAATTAAGTCATTTAACGCGACGGTGTCGTAATGGGCTGAAATTTGACTGGTTGATAGGAAACAAAAATCGTGCCAGGGGCAATTTCGTCATTTTTCATGAAGGTGTAGGAATGGGCTGAAATTTGACAGGTTGATCTTAAACAAAAGTCGCGCCAGGGACAATTTTGTCATTTGTCGTGACGGTGTCGAAATGGGCTGATATTTGATAGGTTGATCGAAAACGAAAACCGCACCAGGGGCAATTTCGTCATTTATCGCGACGGTGTTGGAATGGGCTGAAATTTGACAGGTTGATCTTAAACAAAAGTTGCGCCTGGAGCAATTTCGTCATTTGTCGTGACGATGTTGGAGTGGGCTGAAATTTGACAGGTTGATCTTAAACAAAAGTTGCGCCTGGAGCAATTTCGTCATTTGTCGTGACGATGTTGGAGTGGGCTGAAATTTGACAGGTTGATCGGAAACGAAAATCGCTCCATGGGCAATTTCGTCATTTATCGCGACTGTGTCAGAATGGGCTGAAATTTAACAGGTTGATCGAAAACAAAAGTCACGCAAGGGGCAATTTCGTCATTTATAGCGGCGGTGTCGTAATGGGCTGAAATTTGACAGGTTGATCGAAAACAAAAATATGCCAAGGGCAATTTCGTCATTTTTCATGACGGTGTAGGAATGGGCAGAAATTTGACGGGTTGATCCTAAACAAAAGTCGCGCCTGGGGCAATTTCGTAATTTCTCGCGATCGTGTCGGAATGGGCTGAAATTTGACAGGTTGATCGAAAACGAAAAGCACGTCAGTGGTAATTTCGTCATTTATCGCGACGGTGTCGGAATGGGCTGCAATTTGACAGACTGATCGAAAAAAATAGTCGCGCCAAGGGCAATTTCGTCATTTATAGTGGCAGTGTCGGAATGGACTGAAATTTGACAGGTTGATCGGAAATGAAAATTGCGCCAAGGGCAATTTCGTCATTTTCGCGACGGTGTAGGAATGGACGGAAATTTGACAGGTTGATCGAAAACGAATACCGCGCCAGGGGCAATTTCGTCATTTATCGCGACGGTTTGGGAATGGGCTGAAATTTAACCGGTTGATCGGAAACAAAAGTCGCGCCAGGGGCAATTTCTTCATTTATAGCGGCGGTGTCGGAATGGGCTGAAATTTGACAGGTGGATCGGAAACGAAAATCGCGCCAGGGGTAATTTGGTCATTTTTCACGACGGTGTTAGAATGGGCTGAAATTTGACAGGTCGATCGGAACCGAAAATTGCGCCTGGGGCAATTTCGTCATTTATCGCGATTGTGTCGGAATGGGCTCAAATTTGACAGGTTGATCGGAAACAAAAGTCGTGCCAGGGGCAATTTTGTCATTTATAGCGGTGGTGTTGGAATGGGCTGAAATTTGACAGGTTGATCGGAAACAAAAATCATGCCAGGAGTAATTTCGTGATTTTTCACGACGGTGTAGGAATGGACAGAAATTTGACAGGTTGATCCTAAACAAAAGTCGCGCCCGGGGCAATTTCGTCATTTGTCGCGACCGTGTCGGAATGGGCTGAAATTTGACAGGTCGATCGGAAACAAAAATCGCGCCAGGGGCAATTTCGTCATTTATCGCGACGGGGTCGAAATGGGCTGAAATTTGATAGGCTGATCGAAAAAAATAGTCGCGCCAAGGGCAATTTCGTCCTTTATAGTGACGGTGTCGAAATGGGCTGAAATTTGACAGGTTAATCGGAAACAAAAATCATGCCAGGGGCAATTTCGTCATTTTTCGCGACGGTGTAGGAATGGGCAGAAATTTGACAGGTTGATCCTAAACAAAAGTCGCGCCTGGGGCAATTTCGTCATTTGTCATGACCGTGTCGGAATGGGCTGAAATTTGACAGGTTGATCGGAAACGAAAACCGCGCCAGGGGCAATTTCGTCATTTATCACGACGGTGTCGGAATGGGCTGAAATTTGACAGGCTGATCGGAAAAAATAGTCGCGCCAAGGGCAATTTCGTCATTTATAGCGGCGGTGTCAGAATGGGCTGAAATTTGACAGGTTGATCGAGAACGAAAATCACGCCAGGGGTAATTTCGTCATTTTTCGCGATGGTGTCAGAATGGGATGAAATTTGACTGGTCGATCGGAACCGAAAATCGCGACTGTGTCGGAATGGGCTGAAATTTGACAGGTTGATCGTAAACAATAGTCACGCCAGGGGCAATTTTGTCATTTATTGCGGCGGTGTCGGAATGGGCTGAAATTTAACAGGCTGATCAGAAACAAAAATCATTCCGGGGGCAATTTCGTGATTTTTCGCGACGGTGTAGGAATGGGCAGAAATTTGACAGGTTGATCCTAAACAAAAGTCGGGCCTGGGGCAATTTCGTCATTTGTCATGATCGTGTCGGAATGGGCTGAAATTTGACAGGTTGATCGAAAACGAAAACCGCTCCAGGGGCAATTTCTTCATTTATCGCAATGGTGTCGGAATGGGCTGAAATTTGACAGGTTGATCGGAAAAAAAAGTCGCGCCAAGGGCAATTTCGTCATTTGTAGCGGCGGTGTCGGAATGGACTATAATTTGACAAGTTGATCGGAAATGAAAATTGCTCCAGGGCCAATTTCGTCATTTTTCGCGACGGTGTCGTAATGGGCGGAAATTTGACAGGTTGATCTTAAACAAAAGTCGCGCCTGGGCAATTTCGTCATTTGTCGCGATCGTGTCTGAATGGGCTGAAATTTGACAGGTCGATCGGAAACGAAAATCGCGCCAGGCTCAACTTCGTCATTTATCGCGACTGTCTCGGAATGGGCTGAAATTTGACAGGTTGATCGGAAACAAAAATCGCGCCTGGGGCAATTTCGTCATTTTTCGTGACTACGTAGGAATGGGCTGAAATTCGACAGGTTGATCTTAAACAAAAGTCGCGCCTGGGGAAATTTCTTCCCTTGTCGCGACGGTGTCGGAATGGGCTGAAATTTGACAGGTTGATCGGAAACAAAAATTGTGCCGGGGGCAATTTCGTCATTTTAGCGACGGTGTAGGAATGGGCTGAAATTTGACAGGTTGGTCTTAAACAAAAGTCGCGCCAGGGGCAATTTCGTCATTTATCGCGACTGCGTCGAAATGCGCTGAAATTTGACAGGTTGATCGGAAACAAAAGTCATGGCAGGGGCAATTTCGTCATTTTTCACGACGGCGTAGGAATGGGCTGAAATTTGACAGGTTGATCTTAAACAAAAGTCGCGCCAGGGGCAATTTAGTCATTTATCGCAACGGTGTCGGAATGGTCTGAAATTTGAGAGGTTGATCTTAAGCAAAAGTTGCACCTGGAGCAATTTCGTCATTTTTCGCGACGGTGTCGGAGTGGGCTGAAATTTGACAGGTTGATCGGAAACGAAAACCGCGCCAGGGGCGATTTCGTCATTTATCGCGACTGTGTCGAAATGGGCTGAAATTTGACAGGTTGATCGAAAACGAAAACTATGTCATGGACAATTTCGTCATTTATTGCGACGGTGTCGGAATGGGCTGAAATTTGACTGGTTGATCGAAAACGAAAATCGCGCCAACGGCAATTTCGTCATTTATCGCGTCGGTGTCGGAATGGGCTGAAATTTGACTGGTTGATCGGAAACAAAAATCGTGCCAGGGGGGCAATTTCATCATTTTTCCCGACGGTGTCGAAATGGGCGAAAATTTGACAGGTTGATCTTAAACAAAAGTCGCGCTCGGGACAATTTTGTCATTTGTCGCGACGGTGTCGGAATGGGATGATATTTGACAGGTTGATCGGAAACGAAAACCGCATCAGGGGCAATTTCGCCATTTATCGCGACGGTGTTGGAATGGGCTAAAATTTGACTGGTAATTCGGAAACAAAAGTCGCGCCGATGCAATTTCGTCATTTTTCGCGACGGTGTCAGAATGGGCTGAAATTTGACAGGTTTATCTTAGTCAAAAGTTGCGCCTGGGGCAAATTCGTCATTTCTCCCGACGGTCTCGGAATGGGCTTAAATTTGACAGGTTGATCGGAAACGAAAACAGCGCCAGGGCAATTTCGTCATTTATCGCGACGGTGTCGGAATGGGCTGAAATTTAATGGGTTGATCGAAAATAAAAGTCACGCCAGGGGCATTTTCGTCATTTATAGCGGCGGTGTCGTAAAGGGCTGAAATTTGACAGGTTGATCGGAAAGAAAAATATGTCAGGGGCAATTTCGTCATTTTTCACGACGGTGTAGGAATGGGCAGAAATTTGACGGGTTGATCCTAAACAAAAGTCGCGCCTGGGGCAATTTCGTCATTTGTTGCGACTGTGCCGGAATGGGCTGAAATTTGACAGGTTGATCGGAAACGAAAACCACGCCAGTGGTAATTTCGTCATTTATCGCGACGGAATGGGCTGAAATTTGACACGCTGATCGGAAAAAATAGTCGTACCATGGGCAATTTCGTCATTTAAAGTGGCGGTGTCGGAATGGACTGAAATTTGACAGGTTGATCGGAAATAGAAATTGCGCCAGGGGCAATTTCGTCATTTTTATCGACGGTGTAGGAATGGACGAAAATTTGACAGGTTGATCGGAAACGAAAACCGCGCCAGGGGCAATATCGTCATTTATCGCGACGGTGTGGGAATGGGCTGAAATTTAACCGGTTGATCGGAAACAAAAGTCGCACTAGGGACAATTTCTTCATTTATAGCGACGGTGTCGGAATGGGCTGAAATTTGACAGGTGGATCGGAAACGAAAATCGCGCCAGGGGTAATTTGGTCATTTTTCGCGACGGTGTCAGAATGGGCTGAAATTTGACAGGTCGATCGGAACCGAAAATCTTGCCTGGGGCAATTTCGTCATTTATCGCGATTGGGTCGGAATGGGCTGAAATTTGACAGGTTGATCGTAAACAAAAGTCGCGCTAGGGGCAATTTCGTCATTTATAGCGGCAGCGTCGGAATGGGCTGAATTTTGACAGGTTGATCCAAAACAAAAATCATGCCAGGGGCAGTTTTGTGATTTTTCATGACGGTGAAGGAATGGGTAGAAATTTGACAGGTTGATCCTAAACAAAAGTCGCGCCTGGGACAATTTCGTCATTTGTCGCGACCGTGTCGGAATGGGCTGAAATTTGACAGGTCGATCTGAAACGAAATTCGCGCCAGGGGCAATTTCGTCATTTATCGCGAAAGGGTCGGAATGGGCTGAAATTTGACTGGCTGATCGAAAAAAATAGTTGCGCCAAGGGCAATTTCGACATTTATAGCGGCGGTGTCGAAATGGGCTGAAATTTGACAGGTTGATCAGAAACAAAAATCATGGCAGGTGCAATTTTGTCATTTTTCACGACGGTGTAGGAATGGGCAGAAATTTGACAGGCTGATCCTAAACAAAAGTCGCACCTCGGGCAATTTCGTCATTTGTCGCGACCGTGTCGGAATGGGCTAAAATTTGAAAGGTTGATCGGAAATGAAAATCGGGCCAGGGGCAATTTTATCATTTTTCGCAACGGTGTCGGAATTGGCGAAAGTTTGACAGGTTGATCGGAAAAGAAAACCAGGCCAGGGGCAATTTCGTCATTTATCGCGACGGTGTCGGAATGGGCCGAAATTTAACCGATTGATCGGAAACAAAAGTCGCGCCAGGGGCAATTTCGTCATTTATAGCGACGGTGTTGGAATGGGCTGAAATTTGACCGGTTGATCGGGAACGAAAATTGCGCCAGGGGTAATTTCGTCATTTTTCGCGACGGTGTCAGAATGGGCTGAAATTTGACAGGTCGATCGGAATCAAAAATCGCGACTGTGTCGGAATGGGCTGAAATTTGACAGGTTGATCGAAAACAATAGTCAAGCCAGGGGCAATTTCGTCATTTATTGCGGCGGTGTCGGAATGGGCTGAAATTTGACAGGCTGATCGGAAACAAAAATCATGCCAGGGGCAATTTCGTGATTTTTCGCGACGGTGTAGGAATGGGCATAAATTTGACAGGTTGATCCTAAACAAAAGTCGCACCTGGGGCAATTTCGTCATTTGTCACGACCGTGTCGGAATGGGCTGAAATTTGACGGGTTGATAGGAAACGAAAACCGCGCCAGGGGCAATTTCGTCATTTATCGCGAAAGGGTCGGAATGGGCTGAAATTTGACAGGCTGATCGAAAAAAATAGTCGCGCCAAGGGCAATTTCGACATTTACAGCGACGGTGTCGAAATGGGCTGAAATTTGACCGGTTGATCGGAAACAAAAATCATGGCAGGGACAATTTTGTCATTTTTCATGACGGTGTAGGAATGGGCAGAAATTTGACAGGTTGATCCTAAACAAAAGTCGCACCTCGGGCAATTTCGTCATTTGTCGTGACCGTGTCGGAATGGGCTGAAATTTGACAGGTGGATCGGAAATGAAAACCGCACCAAGGGCAATTTCGTCATTTATCGCCACGGTGTCGAAATGGGCTGAAATTTGACAGGCTGATCGGAAAAAATAGTCACGCCAAGGGCAATTTCGTCATTTATAGCGGCGGTGTCGAAATGGACCGAAATTTGACAGGTTGATCGAAAATGAAAATCGCGCCAGGGGCAATTTTGTCATTTTTCGCGACGGTGTCGGAATTTAAGAAAATTTGACATGTTGATTGGAAACGAAAACCAGGCCAGGGGCAATTTCGTCATTTATCGCGACGGTGCCGGAATGGGCCGAAATTTAACCAATTGATCGGGAACAAAAGTCGTGCCAGGGGCAATTTCGTCATTTATAGCGGCGGTGTCGGAATGGGCTGAAATTTGACAGGTTGATCGGGAACGAAAATTGCGCCAGGGATAATTTCGTTATTTTTCGCGACCGTGTCAGAATGGGCTGAAATTTGACAGGTCGATCGGAATCAAAAATCGCGACTGTGTCGGAATGGGCTGAAATTTGACAGGTTGATCGAAACCAATAGTCACGCCAGGG
The DNA here is from genome assembly GCF_002742605.1 of Olea europaea var. sylvestris. NCBI lineage: Eukaryota > Viridiplantae > Streptophyta > Magnoliopsida > Lamiales > Oleaceae > Olea > Olea europaea. The sequence goes on along the minus strand of NW_019241913.1, from coordinate 75,258 downwards.
GCAATTTCGTCATTTATTACGGCGGTGTCGGAATGGGCTGAAATTTGATAGGCTGATCGGAAACAAAAATCATGCCAGGGGTAATTTCGTGATTTTTCGCGACGGTGTAGGAATGGGCAGAAATTTGACAGGTTGATCCTAAACAAAAGTCGCACCTAGGGAAATTTCGTCATTTGTCACGACCGTGTCGGAATGGGCTGAAATTTGACGGGTTGATCGGAAACGAAAACCGCGCCAGGGGCAATTTCGTCATTTATCGCGAAAGGGTTGGAATGGGCTGGAATTTGGCAGGCTGATCGAAAAAAATAGTCGCGCCAAGGGCAATTTCGACATTTATAGCGGCGGTGTCGAAATGGGCTGAAATTTGACAGGTTGATCGGAAACAAAAATCATGGCAGGGACAATTTTGTCATTTTTCACGACGGTGTAGGAATGGGCAGAAATTTGACCGGTTGATCCTAAACAAAAGTCGCACCTCTGGCAATTTAGTCATTTGTCGTGACCGTATCGGAATGGGCTGAAATTTGACAGGTGGATCGGAAATGAAAACCGCGCTAGGGGCAATTTCGTCATTTATCGTGACGGTGTCGAAATGGGCTGAAATTTGAGAGGTTGATCAGAAAAAATAGTCACGCCAAGGGCAATTTCGTCATTTTTACCGGCGGTGTCGAAATGGACCGAAATTTGACAGGTTGATCGGAAATGAAAATTACGCCAGGGGCAATTTTGTCATTTTTCGCGACGGTGTCGGAATTTGCGAAAATTTGACATGTTGATCGGAAACGAAAACCAGGCCAGGGGCAATTTCGTCATTTATCGCGACGGTGTCGGAATGGGCCGAAATTTAACTGATTGATCGGGAACAAAAGTCGCGCCAGGGGCAATTTCGTCATTTATAGTGGCGGTGTCGGAATGGGCTGAAATTTGACAGGTTGATCGGGAACGAAAATTGCGCCAGGGATAATTTCTTCATTTTTCGTAACCATGTCAGAATGGGCTGAAATTTGACAGGTCGATCGGAATCAAAAATCGCGACTATGTCGGAATGGGCTGAAATTTGACAGGTTGATCGAATACAATAGTCACGCTAGGGGCAATTTCGTCATTTATTGCGGCGGTGTCGGAATGGGCTGAAATTTGGCAGGCTGATCGGAAACAAAAATCATGACAGGGGCAATTTCGTGATTTTTCGCGACGGTGTAGGAATGGGCAGAAATTTGACAGGTTGATCCTAAACAAAAGTCGCGCCTGGGGCAATTTCGTCATTTGTCACGAACGTGTCGGAATGGGCTGAAATTTGACGGGTTGACCGGAAACGAAAACCGCGCCAGGGGTAATTACGTCATTTATCGCGAAAGGGTCGGAAAGGGTTGAAATTTGACAAGCTGATCGAAAAAAATAGTCGCGCCAAGGGCAATTTCGACATTTATAGCGGCGGTGTCGAAATGGGCTGAAATTTGACAGGTTGATCGGAAACAAAAATCATGGCAGGGGCAATTTTGTCATTTTTCACGACGGTGTTGGAATGGGTAGAAATTTGACAGGTTGATCCTACACAAAAGTCGCACCTCGGGCAATTTCGTCATTTGTCGTGACCGTGTCGGAATGGGCTGAAATTTGACAGGTGGATCGGAAATGAAAATCGCGCCAGGGGCAATTTCGTCATTTATCGCGACGGTGTCAAAATGGACCGAAATTTGACAGGCTGATCGGAAAAAATAGTCACGCCAAGGGCAATTTCATCATTTATAGCGGTGATGTCGAAATGGACCGAAATTTGACAGGTTGATCGGAAATGAAAATCGCGCCAGGGGCAATTTTGTCATTTTTTGCGACGGTGTCGAAATTTGCGAAAATTTGACATGTTGATCGGAAAGAAAACCAGGCCAAGGGCAATTTCGTCATTTATCGCGACGGTGTCGGAATGGGCCGAAATTTAATCGATTGATCGGGAACAAAAGTCGCGCCAGGGGCAATTTCATCATTTATAGCGACGGTGTCGGAATGGGCTGAAATTTGACAGGTTGATCGGGAACGAAAATCGCGCCAGGGATAATTTTGTCATTTTTCGCGACGGTGTTAGAATGGGCTGAAATTTGACGGGTCGATCGGAATCGAAAATCGCGCCAGGGGCAATTTCTTCATTTACCGAGATGGTGTCGGAATGGGCAGAAATTTGACAGGCTGATCCGAAAAAAAAGTCGCGCCAAGGGCAATTTCGTCATTTATAGCGGCGGTGTCGGAATGGACTGAAATTTGACAAGTTGATCGGGAATGAAAATTGCTCCAGGGGCAATTTCGTCATTTTTCGCGATGGTGTCGTAATGGGCGGAAATTTGACAGGTTGATCTTAAACAAAAGTCGCGCCTGGGCAATTTCGTCATTTGTCGCGATCGTGTCGGAATGGGCTGAAATTTGACAGGTCGATCGGAAATGAAAATCGTGCCAGGCTCAACTTCGTCATATATCGCGACTGTCTCGGAATGGGCTGAAATTTGACAGGCTGATCGGAAACAAAAGTCGCGCCAGGGGCAATTTCGTCATTTATAGCGACGGTGTCGGAATGGGCTGAAATTTGACAGGTTGATCGGAAACAAAAATTGTGCCAGGGGCGATTTCGTTATTTTTCGCGACTGTGTAGGAATGTGCTGAAATTTGAGAGGTTGATCTTAAACAAAAGTCGTGCCTGGGGAAATTTCTTCCTTTGTCGCGACGGTGTCGGAATGGGCTGAAATTTGACAGGTTGATCGGAAATGAAAATCGTGCCAGGGCCAATTTCGTCATTTATCGGGACGGTGTTGGAATGGGCTGAAATTTGACAGGTTGATCGGAAACAAAAATTGTGTCGGGAGCAATTTCGTCATTTTTTGCGACGGTGTAGGAATGGGCTGGAATTTGACAGGTTGGTCTTAAACAAAAGTCGCGCCAGGGGCAATTTCGTCATTTATCGCGACTGTGTCGAAATGGGCTGAAATTTGACAGGTTGATCGGAAACAAAAGTCATGGCAGGGGCAATTTCGTCATTTTTCCTGACGGTGTCGGAATGGGCGAAAAATTGACAGGTTGATCTTAAACAAAAGTCGCGCCAGGGGCAATTTTGTTATTTGTCGCGACGGTGTCGGAATGGGATGATATTTGACAGGTTGATCGGAAACGAAAACCGTGTCAGGGGCAGTTTCGCCATTTATCGCTACGGTGTTGGAATGGGCTAAAATTTGATTGGTTGATCGGAAACAAAAGTCGCGCCGGTGCAATTTCGTCATTTTTCGCGACGGTGTCAGAATGGGCTGAAATTTGACAGGTTTACCTTAGTCAAAAGTTGCGCCTGGGGCAATTTCGTCATTTCTCCCGACGGTCTCGGAATGGGCTTAAATTTGACAGGTTGATCGGAAAGGAAAACCACGCCAGTGGTAATTTCGTCATTTATCTCGACGGTGTCGGAATGGGCTGAAATTTGACAGCTGATCGAAAAAAATAGTCGCGCTAAGGGCAATTCCGTCATTTATGGTGGCGGTGTCGGAATGGACTGAAATTTGACAGGTTGATCGGAAATGAAAATTGCGCCGGGGGCAATTTCGTCATTTTTCGCGACTGTGTGGGAATGGACGGAAGTTTGACAGGTTGATCGGAAACGAAAACCGCGCCAGGGACAATTTCGTCATTTATCGTGACGGTGTGGGAATGGGCTGAAATTTAACCGGTTGATCGGAAACAAAAGTCGCGCCAGGGGCAATTTCTTCATTTATAGCGGTGGTGTAGGAATGGGCTGAAATTTGACAGGTGGATCGGAAACGAAAATCGCGCCAGGGGTAATTTGGTCATTTTTCGCGACGGTGTCAGAATGGGCTGAAATTTGACAGGTCGATCGGAACCAAAAATCGTACCTGGGGCAATTTTGTCATTTATCGCGATTGTGTCGGAATGGGCTGAAATTTAACAGGTTGATCGGAAACGAAAATCGAGCCAGGGGAAATTTCGTCATTTATCGTGACAGGGTCGGAATGGGCTGAAATTTAGAAGGTTGATAAAAAATTATAGTCGCGACAAGGGCAATTTCGTCATTTATAGCTGCGGTGTCGAAATGGGCTGATATTTGACAGGTTGATCAGAAACAAAAATCATGCCAGGGGCAATTTTGTCATTTTTCGCAACGGTGTAGAAATTGGTAGAAATTTGACAGGTTGATCCGAAACAAAAGTCGCGCCTGTGGCAATTTCGTCATTTGTTGCGATCGTGTCGGAATGGGCTAAAATTAGACTGGTTGATCGGAAACGAAAATCGCGCCAGGGACAATTTCTTCATTTGTCGCGACGGTGTCGGAATGGGCAGAAATTTGATAGGCTGATCGGAAAAAATAGTCGCGCCACGGGCAATTTCGTCATTTATAGCTGCGGTGTCGAAATGGTTCGAAATTTGACAGGTTGATCGGAAATGAAAATCGAACCAGGGGCAATTTTGTCATTTTTCGCGACGGTGTCGAAATGGACGAAAATTTGACAGGTTGATCGGAAACGAAAACCACGCCAGGGGCAATTTCGTCATTTATCGTGACGGTGTCGGAATGGGCAGAAATTTAACCGGTTGATTGGAAACAAAAGTCGCGCCAGGAGCAATTTCGTCATTTATAGAGGCAGTGTCGGAATGGGCAGAAATTTGACAGGTTGATCGAAAACGAAAATCGCGCCAGGGGTAATTTCGTCATTTTTCGCGACGGTGTCAGAATGGGCTGAAATTTGACAGGTCGATCGGAGCCGAAAATCGCGACTGTGTCGGAATGGGCTGAAATTTGACAGGTTGATCGGAAACAATAGTCACGCCTGGGGCAATTTCGTCATTTATTGCGGCGGCGTCGGAACGGGCTGAAATTTGACAGGCTGATCGGAAACAAAAATCATGCCAGGGGCAATTTCGTGATTTTTCGCGACGGTGTAGGAATGGGCAGAAATTTGACAGGCTGATCGAAAAAAATAGTCGCGCCTAGGGCAATTTCGTCATTTGTCACGACCGTGTCGGAATGGGCTGAAATTTGACAGGTTGATTGGAAACGAAAACCGCACCAGGGGCAATTTCTTCATTTATTGCGATGGTGTCGGAATGGGCTGAAATTTGACTGGCTGATCGGAAAAAAAAAGTCGCGCCAAGGGCAATTTCGTCATTTATAGCGGCGGTGTCGGAATGGACTGAAATTTGACAAGTTGATCGGGAATGAAAATTGCGCTAGGGGCAATTTCGTCATTTTTAGAGACGGTGTCGTAATGGGCAAAAATTTGACAAGTTGATCTTAAACAAAAGTCGCGCCTGGGCAATTTCGTCATTTGTCACGATCGTGTCGGAATGGGCTGAAATTTGACAGGTCAATCGGAAACGAAAATCGCGCCAGGCTCAACTTAGTCATTTTTCGCGACTGTCTCAGAATGGGCTGAAATTTGACAGGTTGATCGGAAACAAAAGTCGCGCCAGGGGCAATTTCATCATTTATAGCGACAGTGTCGGAATGGGCTGAAATTTGACAGGTTGATCGGAAACAAAAATCGTGCCAGGGGCAATTTCGTCATTTTTCGCGACTGTGTAGGAATGGGGTGAAATTTGACAGGTTGATCTTAAACAAAAGTCGTGCCTGGGGCAATTTCGTCATTTGTCGCGACGGTGTCGGAATGGGCTGAAATCTGACTGGTTGATCGGAAACGAAAACTGCGTCACGTGCAATTTCGTCATTTATCGCGACAGTATCGGAATGGTCTGAAATTTGACAGGTTGATCGGAAACAAAAGTAGCGAAGGGGCAATTTCGTCATTTATAGCGACGGCGTCGGAATGGGCTGAAATTTGATAGGTTGATCGAAAACGAAAATCGTGCCAGGGACAATTTCGTCATTTATCGCGAAGGTATCGGAATGGGCTGAAATTTGACAGGTTGATTGTAAACAAAAGTAGCGCCGGGGCTATTTCGTCATTTATAGCGACGGCGTCGAAATGGGCTGATATTTGACAGGTTGATCGGAAACGAAAATCGCGCCGGGGGCAATTTCGTCATTTATCGTGATGGTGTTGGAATTGGGTGAAATTTGGCCGGTTGATCGGAAACAAAAGTCACGCCTGGGGCAATTTCGTCATTTTTCGCGACGTTGTCAGAATGTTCTGAAATTTGACAGGTTGATCTTAGTCAAAGTTGCGCCTGGGGCAATTTCGTCATTTATATCGGCGGTGTCGGAATGGGCTGAAATTTGACTGGCTGATGGAAAAAATAGTCGCGCCAAGGGCAATTTCGTCATTTACAGCGGTGGTGTCGGAATGGACTGAAACTTGACAGGTTGATCGAAAATGAAAATCGCGCCCGGGGCAATTTCGTCATTTTTCTCGACGGTGTCGGAATTGGCGGAAATTTGACAGGTTGATCTTAAAGAAAAGTCGCGCCTGGGGCAATATTGTCATTTGTCGCGACGATGTCGGAATGGGCTGAAATTTTACAGGTTGATTGGAAACGAAAATGGCGCCAGGGGTAATTTCGTCATTTATCGCGACGGTGTCGGAATGGGCTGAAATTTGACAGGCTGATCAGAAATAAAGTCGCACCAGGGCAATTTTATCATTTATAGCGATGGTGTCGGAATGGACTGAAATTTGATAGGTTGATTGGAAACGAAAACTACGTCAGGGACAATTTCGTCATTTATCGCGACGGTGTACGAATGGGCTGAAATTTGACGGGTTGATCGAAAACTAAAATCGCTCCAGGGGCAATTTCGTCATTTATAGCGACGGTGTCGGAATGGGCTGAAATTTGACTGGTCGATCGGAAACAAAAATCGTGCTAGGGGGCAATTTCGTCATTTTTCACGACGGTGTCGGAATGGGCGGAAATTTGACTGGTTCATCTTAAACAAAAGTCGCGCCAGGGGCAATTTTGTCATTTTTCGCGACGGTGTCGGAATGGGGTGATATTTGACAGGTTGATCGGAAACGAAAACTGGGTCAGGGGCAATTTTGTCATTTATCGCGACGGTGTTGGAATGGGCTAAAATTTGACAGGTTGATCGAAAACAAAGGTCGCGCCAGGGGCAATTTCGTCATTTTTAGTGACGGTGTCAGAATGGGTTGAAATTTGACAGGTTTATCTTAGTCAAAAGTTGCGCCTGGGGCAATTTCGTCATTTCTCCCAACGGTGTCGGAATGGGCTGAAATTTGACAGGTTGATCGGAAACAAAAATCGCGCCAGGGGCAATTTCACCATTTATCGCGACAGTGTCGGAATGGGCTGAAATTTAACCGGTTGATCAGAAACAAAAGTCGAGCCAGGGGCAATTTCGTCATTTATAGTGGCGGTGTCGGAATGGGCTGAAATTTGACAGGTTGATCGGAAACAAAAATCGCACTCGGGGTAATTTCGTCATTTTTCGCGACGGTGTCAGAATGGGCTGAAATTTGAAAGGTCGATCGGAACTGAAAATCGCGCCAGGGGCAATATCGTCATTTATCGCGACTGTGTCGGAATGGACTGAAATTTGACAGGTTGATCAGAAACAAAAGTCCCGCCAGGGACGATTTCTTCATTTATAGCGGCGGTGTCGGAATGGGCTGAAATTTGACAGGTTGATCGGAAAAAAAATCATGCCAGGGGCGATTTCGTCATTTTTCGCGACGGTGTAGGAATGGGCAGAAATTTGACAGGTTGATCCTAAACAAAAGTCGTGCCTGGGGCAATTTCTTTCTTTATCGCGACGGTGTCGGAATGGGCTGAAATTTGACAGGTTGATCGGAAACGAAAATTTTGCCTAGGGCAATTTCGTCATTTTTATCGCGACAGTGTCGGAATGGGCTGAAATTTGACAGGTTCACCGGAAACGAAAATCGCATCGGAGGAGATTACGTCATTTATTGCGACGGACTCGGAATGGGCTGAAATTTGACAGGTTGATCGGAAACAAAAGTCGCGCCAGGGCCAATTTCGTCATTTATAGCGGAGGTGTCAGAATGGGCTGATATTTGACAGGTTGATCTTAAACAAAAGTCGGGCCTGGGGCAATTTCCGTCATTTGTCGCGACGGTGTCGGAATGGGCTGAAATCTGACTGGTTGATCGGAAACGAAAATTGCGTCACGTGCAATTTCATCATTTATCGAGACGATATCGGAATGGGCTGAAATTTGATAGGTTGATCGGAAACAAAAGTAGCGCCGGGGAAATTTTGTTATTTATCGCGACGGTGTCGGAATGGGCTGAAATTTGACTGGTTGATCGGAAGAAAAATCGTGCCAGGGGCAATTTCGTCATTTATCGCGACGGTGTCGGAATGGGCGGAAATTTGACAGGTTGATCTCGAACAAAAGATGCGCCAGGGGCAATTTCGTAATTTCGACGGTGTCGGAATGTGCTGAAATTTGACGGGTTGATCGGATACGAAAATCGCGCCAGGGGCAATTTCATCATTTATAGCGACGGTGTCGGAATGGGCTGAAATTTGACAGGTTGATCGGAAACGTAAACGGCGCCAGGGGCAATTTTGTCATTTATCGTCACGGTGTCGGAATGGACAGAAATTTGACAGGTTGATCGGAAACAAAAGTCGCGCCAGGGCCAATTTCGTCATTTATAGCGGAGGTGTCGGAATGGGCTGATATTTGACAGGTTGATAGGAAACGAAAACTGCGTCGGGGCCAATTTCATCATTTATCGTGACGGAGTCGGAATGGGCTGAAATTTGACAGGTTGATCTTAAACAAAAGTCGCGCCTGGGCCAATTTCATCATTTGTAGCGACGGTGTCGGAATGGGCTGAAATCTGGCTGGTTGATCGGAAACGAAAACTGTGTCACGTGCAATTTCGTCATTTATCGCGACGGTATCGAAATGAGCTGAAATTTGACAGGTTGATCGGAAACAAAAGTAGCGCCGGGCAATTTCGTCATTTATAGCGACGGCGTCGGAATGGGCTGAAATTTGATAGGCTGATCGAAAACGAAAATCGCGCCAGGGACAATTTCGTCATTTATCGCGACGGTATCGGAATGGGCTGAAATTTGACAGGTTGATCGGAAACAAAACTAGCGCCGGCGCAATTTCGTCATTTATAGCGACGGCATCAGAATGGGCTGATATTTGACAGGTTGATCGGTAACGAAAATCGCGCCAGGGGCAATTTCGTCATTTATCGTGACGGTGTTGGAATTGGGTGAAATTTGGCCTGTTGATCGGAAACAAAAGTCGCGCCTGGGTCAATTTCGTCCTTTTTCGCGACATTGTCAGAATGTGCTGAAATTTGACAGGTTGATCTTAGTCAAAGTTGCGCCTGGGGCAATTTCGTCATTTATATCGACGGTGTCGGAATGGGCTGAAATTTGACTGGCTGATCAGAAAAAATAGTCGCGCCAAGGGCAATTTCGTCATTTACCACGGCGGTGTCGGAATGGACTGAAATTTGATAGGTTGATCGGAAATGAAAATCGCGCCCGGGGCAATTTCGTCATTTTTCTCGACGGTGTCGGAATGAGCAGAAATTTGACAGGTTGATTTTAAAGAAAAGTCGCGCCTGGGGCAATATTGTCATTTGTCGCGACGGTGTCGGAATGGGCTGAAATTTGACAGGTTGATCGGAAACGAAAACTACGTCAGGGACAATTTCGTCATTTATCGCGACGGTGTCGGAATGGGCTGAAATTTGACGGGTTGATCGAAAACGAAAATCGCGCCAGGGGCAATTTCGTCATTTATAGCGACGGTGTCGGAATGGGCTGAAATTTGACTGGTCGATCGGAAACAAAAATCGTGCCAGGGGGCAATTTCGTCATTTTTCACGACGGTGTCGGAATGGGTGGAAATTTGACTGGTTGATATTAAACAAAAGTCGCGCCAAGGGCAATTTTGTCATTTTTCGCGACGATGTCGGAATGGGATGATATTTGACAGGTTGATTGGAAACGAAAACTGGGTCAGGGGCAATTTCGTCATTTATCGCGACGGTGTTGGAATGGGCTAAAATTTGACAAGTTGATCGGAAACAAAGGTCGCGCCAGGGGCAATTTCGTCATTTTTCGCGACGGTGTTAGAATGGACTGAAATTTGACAGGTTTATCTTAGTCAAAAGTTGCGCCTGGGGCAATTTCGTCATTTCTCCCGACGGTGTCGGAATGGGCTGAAATTTGACAGGTTGATCGGAAACCAAAACCGCGCCAGGGGTAATTTCGTCATTTATCGCGACGGTGTCGGAATGGGCTGAAATTTAACCGGTTGATCGGAAACAAAAGTCGCGCCAGGGGCGATTTCGTCATTTATAGCGGCGGTGTCGGAATAGTCTGAAATTTGACAGGTTGATCGGAAACGAAAACCGCGCCCGGGGTAATTTCGTCATTTTTCGTGACGGTGTCAGAATGGGCTGAAATTTGACAGGTCGATCGGAACTGAAAATCGTGCCAGGAGCAATTTCGTCATTTATCGCGACTGTGTCGGAATGGGCTGAAATTTGACAGGTGGATCGGAAACAAAAGTCGCGCCAGTGTCGATTTCGTCATTTATAGCGGCGGTGCCGGAATGGGCTGAAATGTGACAGGTTGATCGGGAAAAAGATCATGCCAGGGGCAATTTCGTCATTTTTCGCGACGGTGTAGGAATGGGCAGAAATTTGACAGGTTGATCCTAAACAAAAGTCGTGCCTGGGGCAATTTCGTTCTTTATCGCGACGGTGTCGGAATGGGCTGAAATTTGCCTGGTTGATCGGAAATGAAAATTGTGCCAGGGGCAATTTCGTCATTTATCGCGACGGTGTCGGAATGGGCTGAAATTTGACAGGTTCACCGGAAATGAAAATCGCGTCGGGGGCGATTACGTCATTTATTGCGACAGACTCGGAATGGGCTAAAATTTGATTGGTTGAACGGAAACAAAAATCGTGCCAGGGGCAATTTCGTCATTTTTCGCGACGGTGTACGAATAGGTTGAAATTTGACAGGTTGATCGGAAACGAAAATCGCGCCAGGGGCAATTTCATCATTTATCGCGACGGTGTTGGAATGGGCTAAAATTGGAGAGGTTGAACGGAAACAAAAATCGCGTCGGGGGCAATTACGTCATTTAACGCGACGGTGTCGGAAGGGGCTGAAATTTGACTGGTTGATAGGAAACAAAAATCATACCAAGTGCAATTTCGTCATTTTTCGCGACGGTGTCGGAATGGGTGGAAATTTGACAGGTTGATCGTAAATAAAAGTCGCGCCAGGGACAATTTCGTCATTTGTCGTGAAGGAGTCGGAATGGGCTGATATTTGATAGGTTGATCGAAAACGAAATTCGCGCCAGGGGTAATTTCGTCATTTATCGCGACGGTGTTGGAATGGGCTGAAATTTGACAGGTTGATCTTAAACAAAAGTTGCGCCTGGAGCAATTTCGTCATTTGTTGTAACGGTGTCGGAGTGGGCTGAAATTTGACAGGTTGATCGGAAACGAAAATCGCGTCAGGGGCAATTTCGTCATTTATCGCGACTATGTCAAAATCGGCTGAAATTTGACAGGTTGATCGGAAACAAAAGTCGCACCAGGGGCAATTTCGTCATTTATAGCAACGGTGTCGGAATGGGCTGAAATTTGACAGGTTGATCGGATACGAAAATCGTTCCAGCGGCAATTTTGTCATTTATCGCGTCGGTGTCGGAATGGGCTGAAATTTGACTGGTTGATCCGAAACAAAAATCGAGCCACGAGCAATTTTGTCATTTGTAGTGACGGTATCGGAATGGGCCGAAATTTGACAGATTGATCAGAGTCAAAAATCGCGCCAGGGGCAATTTCGTCATTTCTCGTGATGGTGTCGGAATGGGCTGAAAATTGAAATGTTGATTGGAAACAAACGTAGCGCCAGGGGCAATTTTGTCATTTATAGCGGCGGTCTCGGAATGGGCTGAAATTTGACTGGTTGATCGGATACGAAAATCGTGCCAGGGGCAATTTCTTCATTTATCGCGGCGATGTCGGAATGGGCTGAAATTTGACTGGTTGATCGGAAACAAAAATCGTGCCAGGCGCAATTTCATCATTTATCGCGACGGTGTCGGAATGGGCAGAAATTTGACAGGTTGATCTCGAACAAAAGTCACGCTAGGGGCAATTTCGTAATTTGGACGGTGTCGGAATGGGCTGAAATTTGACGGGTTGATCGGATACGAAAATCGCGCCAGGGATAATTTCGTCATTTATAGCGACGGTGTCGGAATGTGCTGAAATTTGACAGGTTGATCGGAAACGTAAATCGCGCCAGGGGTAATTTCATCATTTATCGTCACGGTGTCGGAATGGGCTGAAATTTGACAGGTTGATCGGAAACAAAAGTCGCGCCAGGGCTAATTTCGTCATTTATAGCGGAGGTGATGGAATGGGCTGATATTTGACAGGTTGATAGGAAACGAAAACTGCGTCGGGGCCAATTTCATCATTTATCGTGACGGAGTCGGAATGGGCTGAAATTTGACAGGTTGATCTTAAACAAAATTCGCGCCTGGGGCAATTTGGTCATTTGTCGCGACGGTGTCGGAATGGGCTGAAATCTGACTGGTTGCTCGGAAACGAAAACTGCGTCACGTGCAATTTCGTCATTTATCGCGACGGTATCGGAATGGGCTGAAATTTGACAGGTTGAACGGAAACAAAAGTAGCGCCGGGGCAATTTCGTCATTTATAACGACGGCATCGGAATGGGCTGATATTTGACAGGTTGATCGGAAACGAAAATCGCGCCAGGGGCAATTTCGTCATTTATCGTGACAATGTTGGAATTGGGTAAAATTTGGCCTGTTGATCGGAAACAAAAGTCGCGGCTGGGGCAATTTCGTCATTTTTCGCGACGTTGTCAGAATGTGCTGAAATTTGACAGGTTGATCTTAGTCAAAGTTGCGCCTGGGGCAATTTCGTCATTTATATCGACGGTGTCGGAATGGGCTGAAATTTGACTGGCTGATCGAAAAAAATAGTCGCACCAAGGGCAATTTCGTCATTTACAGCGGCGGTGTCGGAATGGACTGAAATTTGACAGGTTGATTGGAAACGAAAATCGCGCCCGGGGCAATTTCGTCATTTTTCTCGACGGTGTCGGATTGGGCAGAAATTTGACAGGTTGATCTTAGAGAAAAGTCGCACCTGGGGCAATATTGTCATTTGTCGCGACGGTGTCGGAATGGGCTGAAATTTGACAGGCTGATTGGAAACGAAAATCGCGCCAGGTGTAATTTCGTCATTTATCGCGACGGTGTCGGAATGGGCTGAAATTTGACAGGCTGATCAGAAATAAAGTCGCGCCAGGGCAATTTTATCATTTATAGCGACGGTGTCGGAATGGGCTGAAATTTGACAGGTTGATCGGAAACAAAAATCGTGCCAGGGGGCAATTTCATCATTTTTCACGACGGTGTCAGAATGGGCAGAAATTTGACTGGTTGATCTTAAACAAAAGTCGCGCCAAGGGCAATTTTGTCATTTTTCGTGACGGTGTCGGAATGGGATGATATTTGACAGGTTGATCGGAAACGAAAATTGGGTCAGGGGCAATTTCGTCATTTATCGCGACGGTGTTAGAATGGGCTAAAATTTGACAGGTTGATCGGAAACAAAGGTCGCCCCAGGGGCAATTTCGTCATTTTTCGCGACGGTGTCAGAATGGGCTGAAATTTGACAGGTTTATCTTAGTCAAAAGTTGCGCCTGGGGCAATTTCGTCATTTCTCCCGACGGTGTCGGAATGGGCTGAAGTTTGACAGGTTGATCGGAAACAAAAACCGCGCCAGGGGCAATTTCATCATTTATCGCGACAGTGTCGGAATGGGCTAAAATTTAACCGGTTGATCGGAAACAAAAGTCGAGCAAGGGGCAATTTCATCATTTATAGCGACGGTGTCGGAATGGGCTGAAATTTGACAGGTTGATCGGAAACGAAAATCGCGCCCGGGGTAATTTCTTTATTTTTCGCGACAGTATCAGAATGGGCTGAAATTTGACAAGTCGATCGGAACCGAAAATCGCGCCCGGGGGAATTTCGTCATTAATCGCGACTGTGTCGGAATGGGCTGAAATTTGACAGGTCGATCGGAACCGAAAATCGCGCCAGGGGCAATTTTGTCATTTATCGCGACTGTGTCGGAATGGGCTGAAATTTGACGGGTTGATCGGAAACAAAAGTCGCGCCAGGGGCGATTTCGTCATTTATAGGGGCGATGTCGGAATGGGCTGAAATTTGACAGGTTGATCGGAAAAAAATCATGCCAAGGGCAATTTCGTCATTTTTCGCGACGGTGTAGGAATGGGCAGAAATTTGACAGGTTGATCCTAAACAAAAGTTGTGCCTGGGGCAATTTCGTTCTTTATCGCGACGGTGTCGGAATGGGTTGAAATTTGACAGGTTGATCGGAAACGAAAATTGCGCCATGGGCAATTTCGTCGTTTATCGCGACGGTGTCGGAATGGGCTGAAATTTGACAAGTTCACCGGAAACGAAAATCACGTCGGGGGCGATTATGTCATTTATTGCGACGGACTCGGAATGGGCTGAAATTTGACTGATTGAACGGAAACAAAAATCGCACCAGGGGCAATTTCGTCCTTTGTCGCGATGGTGTAGGAATGGGCTAAAATTTGACAGGTTGATCGGAAACGAAAATCGCGCCAGGTGCAATTTCATCATTTATCTCGACGGTGTTGGAATGGGCTAAAATTGGAGAGGTTGAATGGAAACAAAAATCGTGCCAGGAGCAATTTCGTCATTTTTTGCGACGGTGTAGGAATGGGCTGAAATTCGACAGGTTGATCTTAAACAAAAGTCGCACCAGGGGCAATTTCGTCATTTACCGTGACTGTGTCGGAATGGGCTGAAATTTTACAGGTTGAACGGAAACAGAAGTCGCGCCAGAGGCAATTTCGTCATTTATTGCGGCGGTGTCGGAATGGACGGAAATTTAACAGGTTGATCGGAAACGAAAATCGCGTAGGGGGCAATTACGTCATTTAACGCGACGGTGTCGGAATGGGCTGAAATTTGACTGGTTGATAGGAAACAAAAATCATACCAAGGGCAATTTCGTCATTTTTCGCGACGGTGTCGGAGTGGGCGGAAATTTGACAGGTTGATCGTAAACAAAAGTCGCGCCAGGGACAATTTCGTCATTTGTCGTGAAGGAGTCGGAATGGGCTGATATTTGATAGGTTGATCGGAAACGAAAATCGCGCCAGGGGTAATTTCGTCATTTATCGCAACGATGTTGGAATGGGCTGAAATTTGACAGGTTGATCTTAAACAAAAGTTGCGCCTGGAGCAATTTCGTCATTTGTTGTAACGGTGTCGGAGTGGGCTGAAATTTGACAGGTTGATCGAAAACGAAAATCGCGTCAGGGGCAATTTTGTCCTTTATCGCGACTATGTCAGAATGGGCTGAAATTTGACAGGTTGATCGGAAACAAAAGTCGCACCAGGGGCAATTTCGTCATTTATAGCGACGGTGTTGGAATGGGCTAAAATTTGACAGGTTGATCGGATACGAAAATCGTCCCAGCGGTAATTTTGTCGTTTATCGCGTCAGTGTCGAAATGGGCTGAAATTTGACTGGTTGATCAGAAACAAAAATCGAGCCCGGGGCAATTTTGTCATTTGTTGTGATGGTGTCAGAATGGGTCGAAATTTGATAGATTGACCAGAATCGAAAATCGCGCCAGGGGCAATTTCGCCATTTCTCGCGATGGTGTCGGAATGGGCTGAAAATCGACATGTTGATTGGAAACAAACGTAGCGCCAGGGGCAATTTTGTCATTTATAGCGACGGTGTCGGAATGGGCTGAAATTTGACAAGTTGATCGGATACGAAAATCGTGCCAGGGGCTATTTCTTCATTATCGCGGCCATGTCGGAATGGGCTGAAATTTGACTGGTTGATCGGAAACAAAAATCGTGCCAGGGGCAATTTCGTCATTTATCGCGACGGTGTCGGAATGGGCGGAAATTTGACAGGTTGATCTCGAACAAAAGTTACGCCAGGGGCAATTTCGTAATTTGGACGGTGTCGGAATGGGCTGAAATTTGACTGGTTGATCGGAAACAAAAATTGAGCCAAGGGCAATTTCGTTATTTTTCGCGACGGTGTCGGAATGGACGGAAATTTGACAGGTTGATCATAAACAAAAGTCGCGCCAGGGGCAATTTCGTCATTTGTCGCGACGGCGTCGGAACGGGCAGATATTTGACAGGTTGATCGGAAACGTAAATCGCGCCAGGGGCAATTTCGTCATTTATCGTGACGGCGTCGGAATGGGCTGAAATTTGGCAGGTTGATCGGAAACAAAAGTCGCGCCAGGGGCAATTTCGTCATTTATAGCGACGGTGTCGGAATGGGCTGATATTTGACAGGTTGATCGGGAACGAAAATCGGCCAGGGGTAATTTCGTCATTTTTTGCGACGGAGTCGGAATGGGCTGAAATTTGGCTGGTTGATCGGAAACAAAAATAGTACCAGGGGAATTTCGTCATTTTTCAGGACGGTGTCGAAATGGACAGAAATTTGACAGGTTGATCTTAATCACAAGTCGCGTAAGGGGCAATTTCATCAATTTTCGCGACGACGTCGGAATGGGCTGATATTTGACAGGTTGATCTTGAACAAAAGTCGCACCTGGGGCAATTTCGTCATTTATCGCGTCGGTGTCGGAATGGGCCGAAATTTGACAGGTTGATTGGAAACAAAAATTGGGCCAGGGGCAATTTCGTCATTTATCGCGACGGTGTCGGAATGGGCTGAAATTTGACAGGTTGATCGGAAACGAAAATCGCGCCGGGGGCAATTACGTCATTTATCACGATGGTGTTGAAATGGGCTGAAGTTTGACAGGTTGATCGGAAACAAAAGTCGCGCCAGGGGCAATTTCGTCATTTATAGCGGCGGTGTCGGAATGGGCTGAAATTTGACATGTTGATTGGAAACAAAAATCTTGCCAGGGTCAATTTCGTCATTTTTCACGACGGTGTAGGAATGGGTTTAAATTTGACAAGTTGATCTTAAAAAAAAGTCGCGTCGGGGGCAATTTTGTCATTTGTCGTGACGGTGTCAGAATGGGGTGAAATTTTACAGATTGATCAGAATCGAAAATCGCGCCAGGGGCAATTTCGTCATTTCTCGCGACGGTGTCGGAATGGGCTAAAAATTGACAAGTTGATTGGAAACAAACGTAGCGCCAGGGCTAATTTCGTCATTTATCGCGGCGGTGTCGGAATGTGCTGAAATTTGACAGGTTGATCGGAAACGAAAATCACGCCGGGGACAATTACATCATTTATCTCGACGGTGTCGAAATGGGCTGAAGTTTGACAGGTTGATCGGAAACAAAAGTCTCGCCAGGGGCAATTTCATCATTTATAGCGGCGGTGTCGGAATGGGCTGAAATTTGCCTGGTCGATCGAAAACGTAAACCGCGCCAAGGGGAATTTTGTCATTTATCGTGACGGTGTCGAAATGGGCTGAAATTTGACAGGTTGATCGGAAAAAAAAAGTCGCGCCAGGGGCAATTTCGTCATTTATAGCGGCGATGTCGGAATGGGCTGATATTTGACAGGTTGATAGGAAACGAAAACTGCGTCGGGGGCAATTTCGTCATTTATCGTGACGGAGTCGGAATGGGCTGAAATTTGGCAGGTTGATCGGAAACAAAATCGTGCCCGGGGCAATTTCGTCATTTTTTCGCGACGGTATCGGAATGGGCGGAAATTTGACAGGTTGATCTTAAACAAAAGTAGCGCCAGGGGCAATTTCGTCAGTTATCGTGACGACGTCGGAATGGGCTGATATTTGACAGGTTGATCTTAAACAAAAGTAGCGCCTGGGGCAATTTCGTCATTTTTCGCGACGTTGTCGAAATGAGCTGAAATTTGACAGGTTGATCGGAAACAAAAACTGGGCCAAGGGCAATTTAGTAATTTATCTCGACGGTGTCGAAATGGGCTGAAGTTTGACAGGTTGATCGGAAACAAAAGTCGCGCCAGGGGCAATTTCATCATTTATAGCGGCGGTGTCGGAATGGGCTGAAATTTGCCTGGTCGATCGAAAACGTAAACCGCGCCAAGGGGAATTTTGTCATTTATCGTGACGGTGTCGAAATGGGCTGAAATTTGACAGGTTGATCGGAAAAAAAAAGTCGCGCCAGGGGCAATTTCGTCATTTATAGCGGCGATGTCGGAATGGGCTGATATTTGACAGGTTGATAGGAAACGAAAACTGCGTCGGGGGCAATTTCGTCATTTATCGTGACGGAGTCGGAATGGGCTGAAATTTGGCAGGTTGATCGGAAACAAAATCGTGCCCGGGGCAATTTCGTCATTTTTTCGCGACGGTATCGGAATGGGCGGAAATTTGACAGGTTGATCTTAAACAAAAGTAGCGCCAGGGGCAATTTCGTCAGTTATCGTGACGACGTCGGAATGGGCTGATATTTGACAGGTTGATCTTAAACAAAAGTAGCGCCTGGGGCAATTTCGTCATTTTTCGCGACGTTGTCGAAATGAGCTGAAATTTGACAGGTTGATCGGAAACAAAAACTGGGCCAAGGGCAATTTAGTAATTTATCGCGACGGTGTCGGAATGGGCTGAAATTTGACAGGTTGATCGGAAACGAAATTCGCGCCGTGGGCAATTACGTCATTTATCGCGACTGTGTCGAAATGGGCTGAAATTTGACAGGTTGATCGGAAACAAAAGTAGTGCCAGGGGCAATTTCGTCATTTATAGCGGCGATGTCGGAATGGACTGATATTTGACAGGTTGATAGGAAACGAAAACTGCGTCGGGGGCTATTTCGTCATTTATCGTGACGAAGTCGAAATGGGCTGAAATTTGGCAGGTTGATCGGAAATAAAAATCGTGCCCGGGGCAATTTCGTCATTTTTCGCGACGGTGTCGGAATGGGTGGAAATTTGACAGGTTAATCTTAAACAAAAGTCGCGCCAGGGGCAATTTCGTCAGTTGTCGCGACGACGTCGGAATGGGCTGATATTGGACAGGTTGATCTTAAACAAAAGTCGTGCCTGGAGCAATTTCGTCATTTATCGTGACGTGTCGAAATGAGCTTAAATTTGACAGGTTGATCGGAAACAAAAATTGGGCCAGGGGCAATTTCGCAATTATCACGACGGTGTCGGAATGGGCTGAAATTTGACAGGTTGATCGGAAACGAAAATCGCCCCGGGGGCAATTACGTCATTTATCGCGACGGTGTCGAAATGGGCTGAAGTTTGACAGGTTGATCGGAAACAAAAGTCGCGCCAGGGGCAAATTCGTCATTTATAGCGACGGTGTCGGAATGTGCTTAAATTTGATAGGTTGATCGGAAACAAAAATGTTGCCAGGGCCAATTTCGTCATTTTTCATGACGGTATAGGAATGGGCTGAAATTTGACATGTTGATCTTAAACAAAAGTCACGCCTGGGGCAATTTTTGTCATTTGTCGTGACGGTGTCAGAATGGGCCGAAATTTGACAGATTGATCATAATCGAAAATCGCGCCAGGGGCAATTTCGTCATTTCTCGCGACGGTGTCGGAATGGGCAGAAAATTGATAGGTTGATTGGAGACAAACGTAGCGCCAGGGGCAATTTCGTCATTTATAGCGACGGTGTCGAAATGGGCTGAAATTTGACTGGTTGATCGGATACGAAATCGCGCTAGGGGAAATTTCTTCATTTATCGCGACGATGTCGGAATGGGCTGAAATTTGACTGGTTGATCGGAAACAAAAATCGTGCCAGGGGTATTTCGTCATTTATCGCGACGGTGTCGGAATGGGCGAAAATTTGACAGGTTGATCTCGAACAAAAGTCGCGCCAGGGGCAATTTCGTCATTTGGACGGTGTCGGAATGGTCTGATATTTGACAGGTTGATCGGAAAAGAAAACTGCGCCAGGGGCAATTTCGTCATTTATAGCGACGGTGTCGGAATGGGCTGAAATTTGACAGGTTGATCGGATACGAAAATCGTGCCCGGGGCAATTTCATCATTTTTCGCGACGGTATCGGAATGGGCGAAAATTTGATAGGTTGATCTTAAACAAAAGTCGCGCCAGGGGCAATTTCATCAGTTATCGTGACGACGTCGGAATGGGCTGATATTTGACAGGTTGATCTTAAACAAAAGTAGCGCCTGGGGCAATTTCGTCATTTTTCGCGACGGTGTCGGAATGAGCTGAAATTTGACAGGTTGATCGGAAACAAAAACTGGGCCAAGGGCAATTTCATCATTTATCGCGACGATGTCGGAATGGGCTAAAATTTGACAGGTTGATCGGAAACGAAATTCGCGCCGGGGGCAATTACGTCATTTATCGCGACTGTGTCAAAATGGGCTGAAATTTGACAGGTTGATCGGAAACAAAAGTAGTGCCAGGGACAATTTCGTCATTTATAGCGATGATGTCGGAATGGACTGATATTTGACAGGTTGATAGGAAACGAAAACTGCGTCGGGGGCAATTTTGTCATTTATCGTGACGGTGTCGGAATGGGCTGAAATTTGGCAGGTTGATCGGAAATAAAAATCGTGCCCGGGGCAATTTCGTCAGTTTTCGCGACGGTGTCGGAATGGGTGGAAATTTGACAGGTTGATCTTAAACAAAAGTCGCGCCAGGGGTAATTTCGTCAGTTGTCGCGACGACGTCGGAATGGGCTGATATTTGACAGGTTGATCTTAAACAAAAGTCGCGCATGGAGCAATTTCGTCATTTATCGCGACGTGTCAAAATGAGCTTAAATTTGACAGGTTGATCGGAAACAAAAATTGGGCTAGGGGCAATTTCGTCATTTATCGCGACGGTGTCGGAATGGGCTGAAATTTGAAAGGTTGATCGGAAACGAAAATCGCCCCGGGGGCAATTACGTCATTTATCGCAACGGTGTCGAAATGGGCTGAAGTTTGACAGGTTGATCGGAAACAAAAGTCGCGCCAGGGGCAATTTCATCATTTATAGCGGCGGTGTCGGAATGGGCTGAAATTTGACAGGTTGATCGGAAACAAAAATCTTGCCAGGGCCAATTTCGTCATTTTTCACGACGGTATAGGAATGGGCTGAAATTTGACAGGTTGATCTTAAACAAAAGTCGCGCCTGGGGCAATTTTGTCATTTGTCGTGACGGTGTCAGAATGGGGTGAAATTTTACAGATTGTTCGGAATCGAAAATCGCGCCAGGGATAATTTCGTCATTTCTCGTGACGGTGTCGGAATGGGCTGAAAATTGATAGGTTGATTGGAAACAAACGTAGCGCCAGGGGCAATTTCGTCAATTATAGCGGCGGTGTCGGAATGGGCAGAAATTTGACAGGTTGATCGGATACGAAAATCGCGCCAAGGGTAATTTCTTCATTTATCGCGACGATGTAGGAATGGGCTGAAATTTGACTGGTTGATCGGAAACAAAATTCGCGCCAGGGGCAATTTCGTCATTTATCGCGACGGTGTCGGAATGGGCGGAAATTTGACAGGTTGATGTCAAAAAAAAGTCGCGCCAGGGGCAGCTTCGTCATTTGGACGGTGTCGGAATGGTCTGATATTTAACAGTTTGATCGAAAATGAAAACCGCGCCAGGGGCAATTTCGTCATTAATAGCAACGGTGTCGGAATGGGCTGAAATTTGACATGTTGATCGGATACGAAAATCTCGCCAGCGACAATTTCATCATTTATCGCGTCGGTGTCGGAATGGACTGAAATTTGACTGGTTGATCGGAAACAAAAATCGAGCCAGGGGCAATTTCGTCATTTTTCGCGACGGTGTCGGAATGGGCGGAAATTTGACAGGTTGATCATCAACAAAAGTCGCGCCCGGGGCAATTTCGTCATTTATCGCGACGACATCAGAACGGGCAGATATTTGACAGGTTGATCGGAAACGTAAACCGCGCCAGGGGCAATTTCGTCATTTATCGTGACGGTGTCGGAATGGGATGGAATTTGACAGGTTGATCGGAAACAAAAGTCACGCCAGGGGCAATTTCGTCATTTATAGCGGCGGTGTCGGAATGGGCTGATATTTGACAGGTTGATAGGAAATGAAAATCGCGTCGGGGGCGATTTTGTCATTTATCGCGACGGAGACGGAATGGGCTGAAATTTAGCTGGTTTATCAGAAACAAAAATAGTGCCTGGGGCAATTTTGTCATTTTTCGCGACGGTGTCGAAATGGGCGAAAATTTGACAGGTTGATCTTAATCACAAGTCGCGCGAGGGGCAATTTCGTCAGTTTTCGCGACGACGTCGGAATGGACTGATATTTGACATGTTGATCTTAAACAAAAGTCGCGCCTGGGGCAATTTCGTCATTTATTGCGATGGTGTCGGAATGGGCTGAAATTTGACAGGTTGATCGGAAACGAAAATTGGGCCCGGGGCAATTTTGTCATTTATCGCGACGGTGTCGGAATGGGCTAAAATTTGATAGGTTGATCGGAAACGAAAATCGCACCGGGGGCAATTACATCATTTATCACGACGGTGTCGAAATGGGCTGAAGTTTGACCGGTTGATCGAAAAAAAAAGTCGCGCCAGGGACAATTTCGTCATTTATAGCGGCGGTGTCGGAATGGGCTGAAATTTGACAGTTGATTGGAAACAAAAATCTTGCCAGGGCCAATTTCTTCATTTTTCACGACGGTGTAGGAATGGGCTGAAATTTGACAGGTTGATCTTAAACAAAAGCCGCGCCTAGGGCAATTTTGTCATTTGTCGTGACGGTGTCAGAATGGTCTGAAATTTGACAGATTGATCGGAATCGAAAATCGCGCCAGGGGCAATTTCGTAATTTCTCACGACGGTGTCGGAATGGGCTGAAAATTGATAGGTTGATTGGAAACAAACGTAGCGTCAGGGGTAATTTCGTCATTTATAGCGGCGGTGTCGGAATGGGCTGAAATTTGACAGGTTGATCGGATACGAAAATCGTGCCAGGGGCAATTTCGTCATTTATAGCGATGGTGTCGGAATGGGCTGAAATTTGATAGGTTGATCGGAAACGTAAACCGCGCCAGGGGCAATTTCGTCATTTATCGTGACGGTGTCGGAATGGGCAGAAATTTGACAGGTTGATCGAAAACAAAAGTCGCGCCAGGGGCAATTTCGTCATTTATAGCGGCGGTGTCGGAACGTGCAGATATTTGACAGGTTGATCGAAAACGTAAACCGAGCCAGGGGCAATTTCGTCATTTTTCCCGACGGTGTCGGAATGGGCTGAAATTTGACAGGTTGATCGGAAACAAAAGTCGCGCCAGGGGCAATTTCGTCATTTATAGCGGCGGTGTCGGAATGGGCTGATATTTGACAGGTTGATAGGAAACGAAAATCGCGTCGAGGGAAATTTCGTCATTTTTCACGACGGAGTCGGAGTGGGCTGAAATTTGGCTGGTTGATCGAAAACAAAAATAATGGCCGGGGCAATTTCGTCATTTATCGTGACGGTGTCGGAATGGGCTGAAATTTGACAGGTTGATCGAAAACAAAAGTTGCGCCAAGGGCAATTTCGTCATTTATAGCAGCGGTGTCGGAACGTGCAGAAATTTGACAGGTTGATCGAAAACGTAAACCGCGCCGGGGGCAATTTCGTCATTTATCGTGATGGTGTCGGAATGGGCTGAAATTTGACAGGTTGATCGGAAACAAAAATCGCGCCAGGGGCAATTTCGTCATTTATAGCGGCGGTGTCGGAATGGGCTGATATTTGATAGGTTGATAGGAAACGAAAATCGCGTCGGGGGCAATTTCGTCATTTTTCACGACGGTGTCGGAATGGGATGAAATTTGGCTGGTTGATCGGAAACAAAAATAGTGCCAGGGGCAATTTCGTCATTTATCGTGACGGTGTCGAAATGGGCTGAAATTTGACAGGTTGATCGGAAACGAAAATTGGGCAAGGGGCAATTTCGTCATTTATCGCGACGGTGTCGGAATGGTCTGAAATTTGACAGGTTGATCGGAAACGAAAATCGTGTCGGGTGCAATTACGTCATTTATCGCGACGGTGTCGAAATGGGCTGAAGTTTGACAGGTTGATCGGAAACAAAAGTCGCGCCAGGGGCAATTTCGTTATTTATAGTGGCGATGTCGGAATGGGCTGAAATTCGACAGGTTGATCGGAAACCAAAATCTTGCCAGGGCCAATTTCGTCATTTTTCATGACGGTGTAGGAATGGGCTGAAATTTGACAGGTTGATCTTAAACAAAAGTCACGCCTGGGGCAGTTTTGTCATTTGTCGTGACGGTGTCAGAATGGGCTGAAATTTGACAGATTGATCGGAATCGAAAATCGCGCCAAGGGCAATTTCGTCATTTCTCGTGACGGTGTCGGAATGGGCTGAAAATTGACAGGTTGATTGGCAACAAACGTAGCGCCAGGGGCAATTTCGTCATTTATAGCGGCAGTGTCGAAATGGGCTGAAATTTGACAGGTTGATCGGATACGAAAATCGTGCTAGGGGAAATTTCTTCATTTATCGTGATGATATCGGAATGGGCTGAAATTTGACTGGTTGATAGCAAACAAAAATCGTGCCAGGGGCAATTTTGTCATTTATCGCGACGGTGTCGGAATGGGAGGAAATTGACAGGTTGATCTCGAACAAAAGTCACGCCAGGGGCAATTTCGTCATTTGGACGGTGTCGGAATGGTCTGATATTTGAAAGGTTGATTGGAAACGAAAACCGCGCCACGGTAATTTCGTCATTTATAGCGGTGGTGTTGGAATGGCCTGAAATTTGACAGGTTGATCGGATACGAAAATCGCGCTAGCGGCAATTTCGTCGTTTATCACGTCGGTGTTGGAATGGGCTGATATTCGACAGGTTGATCGAAAACGAACACCGCGTAGGGGACAATTTCTTCATTTATCGCGACGGAGTCGGAATGGGCTGAAATTTAGCTGGTTGATTGGAAATAAAAATCGTGCTAGGGGCAATTTCGTCATTTTTTGCGACGGTGTCGGAATGGGCGGAAATTTGACAGGTTGATCTTAAACAAAAGTCGCGCGAGGGGCAATTTCGTCAGTTGTCGCGACGACGTCGGAATGGGCTGATATTTGACAGGTTGATCTTAAACAAAAGTCGCGTCGCCAGGGGCAATTTCGTCATTTATCGCGACGATGTCGGAATGGGCTGAAATTTGACTAGTTGATCGGAAACAAAAATCGTGCTTGGGGCAGTTTTGTCATTTATCGCGACGGTGTCGGAATGAGCGAAAATTTGACAGGTTGATCTCGAACAAAAGTCGAGCCAGGGGCAATTTTGTCATTTGGACGGTGTCGGTCTGACATTTGACAGGTTGATCGGAAATGAAAACCGCGCCAAGGGCAATTTCGTCATTTATAGCGACGGTGTCGGAATGGGCTAAAATTTGACAGGTTGATCGGATACGAAAATCGTGCCAGCGGCAATTTCGTCATTTATCGCGTCGGTGTCGGAATGGGCTGATATTTGACAGGTTGATAGGAAACGAACACCGCGTCGGGGGCAATTTCGTCATTTATCGCGACGGAGTCGAAATGGGCTGAAATTTGGCTGGTTGATAGGAAACAAAAATCGTGCCAGGGGTAAATTCGTCATTTTTCGCGACGGTGTCGGAATGGGCGAAAATTTGACAGGTTGATCTTAAACAAAAGTCGCGCGAAGGGCAATTTCGTTAGTTGTCGCGATGACGTCGGAATGGGCTGATATTTGACAGGTTGATCTTAAACAAAAGTCGCGCCTAGGGCAATTTCGTCATTTATCGCGACGGTGTTGGAATTGGCTGAAATTTGACAGGTTGATCGGAAACAAAAATTGGGCCAGGGGCAGTTTCGTCATTTATCGGGACGGTGTCAGAATGGGCTGAAGTTTGACAGGTTGATCGGAAAAAAAAGTCGCGCCAGGGGCAATTTCGTCATTTATAGCGGCGATGTCGGAATGGGTTGAAATTTGACAGGTTGATCGGAAACAAAAATCTTGCCATGGCCAATTTCGTCATTTTTCACGACGGTGTAGGAATGGGCTGAAATTTGACAGCTTGATCTTAAACAAAAGTCGCGCCAGGGGCAATTTCGTCATTTCTCACGACGGTGTCAGAATGGGCTGAAAATTGACACGTTGATTGGAAACAAACGTAGCGCCAGGGGCAATTTTGTAATTTATAGCGACGGTGTCGGAATGGGCTGAAATTTAACAGGTTGATCGGATACGAAAATCGCGCCAGGGGTAATTTCTTCATTTATCGCGACGATGTCGGAATGGGCTGAAATCTGACTGGTTGATCGGAAACAAAAATCGTGCTAGGGCAATTTCGTCATTTATCGCGACGGTGTCGGAATGGGCGGAAATTTGACAGGTTGATCTCGAACAAAAGTAACGCCAGGGGCAATTTCGTCATTTGGACGGTGTCGGAATGGTCCGACATTTGACAGGTTGATTGGAAACGAAAACCGCGCCAGGCGCAATTTCGTCATCTATAGCGACGGTGTCGAAATGGGCTGAAATTTGACAGGTTGATCGGATACGAAACTCGCGCCAGCGGCAATTTCGTCATTTATAGCGGCGGTGACGGAATGGGCCGAAATTTGACAGGTTGATCGGATACAAAAATCGCGCCAGGGGTAATTTCGTCATTTATCGCGACGATGTCGGAATGGGCTGAAATTTGACTGGTTGATCGGAAACAAAAATCGTGCCTGGGGCAATTTCATCATTTTTCGCGACGGTGTCAGAATGGGCGGAAATTTGACAAGTTGATCTTAAACAAAAGTTGCGCCAGGGGCAATTTCGTCATTTGTCGCGACGGTGTCAGAATGGGCTGAATTTGACAGGTCGATTGGAAACAAAAGACGCGACAGGGGCGATTTTATCATTTATTGCGGCGGTGTCGGATGGGCTAAAATTTGACAGGTTGATCGGAATCGAAAATCGTGCCGGGGGTAATTACGTCATTTAACGCGACAGTGTCGGAATGGGCTGAAATTTGACTGGTTGATCGGAAACAAAAATCGTGCCGGGGGCAATTTAGTCATTTTTCACGACGGTGTCGAAATGGGCAGAAATTTGACAGGTTGATCTTAAGGAAAAGTCACGCCTGGGGCAATATCGTCATTTATCGCGACGGTGTCGGAATGAGCTAAAATTTGACAGGTTGATCGGAAACGAAAACCGCGCCAGGGGTAATTTCATCATTTATCGCGACGGTGTCGGAATGGGCTGAAATTTGATAGGCTGATCAGAAACAAAAGACGCGCCAGGGGCAATTAGATCATTTATTGCGACGGTGTCGAAATGGGCTGAAATTTGACAGGTTGATCGGAAACGAAAATCGTGCCGAGAGTAATTACGTCATTTAACGCGACGGTGTCAGAATGGGCTGAAATTTGACTGGTTGATCGGAAACAAAAATCGTACCAAGGGTAATTTCGTCATTTTTCGCGACGGTGTCGGAATGGGGGGAAATTTGACAGGTTGATCATAAACAAAAGTCGCGCCAGGGACAATTTCGTCATTTGTCGCGAAGGAGTCGGAATGGGCTGGTATTTGATAGGTTGATCGGAAACGAAAATCGCGGGTAATTTCGTCATTTATCGGGACGGTGTTGGAATGGGCTAAAATTTGGCAGGTTGATCTTAAACAAAAGTTGCGCCTGAAGCAATTTCGTCATTTGTTGCGACGGTGTCGGAATGGGCTGAATATTGACTGGTTGATCGGAAAAAAAATCGTGTCGGGGGCAATTTCGTCATTTTTCACGACGGTGTCGGAATGGGAAAAAACTTGACAGGTTGATCTTAAACAAAAGTCGCGCCTGGGGCAATATCGTCATTTGTCACGACGGTGTCGAAATGCGCTGTAATTTGACAGGTTGATCGAAAACGAAAACCGCGCCAGGGGCAATTTCGTCATTTATCGCGACGGTGTCGGAATGGGCTGAAATTTAACTGGCTGATCAGAAACAAAAGACGCGCCAGGGGCAATTTTATCATTTATTGCGGCGGTGTCGGAATGAGCTGAAATTTGACAGGTTGATCAGAAACGAAAATCGTGCCGGGGGTAATTACGTCATTTAACGCGACGGTGTCGAAATGGGCTGAAATTTGACTGGTTGATCGGAAACAAAAATTGTACCAGGGGCAATTTCGTCATTTTTCGCGACGGTGTCGGAATGGGCGGAAATTCGACAGGTTGATCATAAACAAAAGTCGCGCCAGGGACAATGTCATCATTTGTCGCGAAGGAGTCGGAATGGGCTGATATTTGATAGGTTGATCGGAAACGAAAATCGCGCCAAGGGTAATTTCGTCATTTGTCGCAACGGTGTCGGAGTGGACTGAAATTTGGCAGGTTGATCGGAAACGAAAATCGCGCCAGGGGTAATTTTGTCATTTATCGCGACTGTGTTGGAATGGGCTGAAATTTGACAGGTTGATCGGAAACAAAAGTCGCGCTAGGGGCAATTTTGTCATTTGTCACGACGACGTCGAAACGAGCAGATATTTGACAGGTTGATTGAAAACGTAAACCGGGCCAAGGGCAATTTCGTCATTTATCGTGACGGTGTCGAAATGGGCTGAAATTTGATAGGTTGATCGGAAACAAAAGTCGCGCCAGGGGCAATTTCATCATTTATAGCGGCGGTGTCGGAATGGGCTGATATTTGATAGGTTGATAGGAAACGAAAACTGCGTCGTGGGCAATTTCGTCATTTATCGCGACGGAGTCGGAATGGGCCGAAATTTGGCTCGTTGACCGAAAACAAAAATCGTGCCAGGGGCAATTTCTTCATTTTTCGCGACGGTGTCGGAATGGGCGAAAATTTGACAGGTTGATCTTACACAAAAGGCGCGCCAGGTGCAATTTCGTCAGTTGTCGCGATGACGTCGGAATGGGCCGATATTTGACAGGTTGATCTTAAACAAAAGTCGTGCCTGGGGCAATTTTGTCATTTATAGCGACGGTGTCGGAATGGACTGAAATTTGACAGGTTGATCTGAAACGAAAATTGGGCCAGGGGCAATTTCGTGATTTATCGCGACGGTGTCGAAATGGGCTGAATTTTGACAGGTTGATAGGAAACGAAAATCGCGCCGGGGGCAATTACATCATTTATCGCGACGGTGTCGAAATGGGTTGAAGTTTGACAGGTTGATCGGAAAGAAAAGTCGCGCCAGCGGCAATTTCGTCATTTATAGCGGCGGTGTCGGAATGGGCTGAAATTTGCCAGGTTGATCGAAAACAAAAATCTTGTTAGGGCCAATTTCATCATTTTTCACGACGGTGTAGGAATAGGCTGATATTTGACTGGTTGTCGCACCTGGGGCAATTTCGTCATTTGTCGTGACGGTGTTAGAATGGGCTGAAATTTGACAGGTTAATCGGAAACGCAAATCGGTCCGGGGGCAATTACGTCATTTATCGCAACGGTGTCGAAATGGGCTGAAGTTTGACAGGTTGATCGAAAACAAAAGTCGCACCAAGGGCAATTTTGTCATTTAATGTGGCGGTGTAGGAATGGGCTGAAATTTGACAGGTTGATCGGAAACAAAAATCTCCAATTTCGTCATTTTTCACGACGGTGTAGGAATGGGCTAAAATTTGACAGGTTGATTTTAAACAAAAGTCGCGCCTGGGACAATTTCGTTATTTGTCGAGGCGGTGTCAGAATGGCCTGAAATTTGACAGGTTGATCTTAAACAGAAGTCGCGCCACGGGCCATTTCATCATTTGTTGCGACGGCGTCAAAATGGGCTGAATTTGACAGGTTGATCGGAAACAAAGGTCGCGCCAGGGGCAATTTCGTTATTTATAGCGACGGTGTCGGAATGTGCTGAAATTTGATAGGTTGATCGGAAACAAAAATCATGCCAGGGTCAATTTTGTCATTTTTCACGACGGTGTCGGAATGGGCAGAAATTTGACAGGTTGATCTTGAACAAAAGTCTCACCTGGGGCAATATCATCATTTGTCGCGACGGTGTCGGAATGGGATGAAATTTGACAGGTTGATCGGAAATGAAAACCGCGCCAGGGGCAATTTCATCATTTATCGCGACGGTGTCGGAATGGGCTGAAATTTGACAGGCTGATCAGAAACAAAAGTCGCGCCAGGGGTAATTTTATCATTTATTGTGGCGGTGTCGGAATGGGCTGAAATTTGACAGGTTGATCGGAAACGAAAATCGCGCCGGGGGCAATTACGTCATTTAACGCGACGGTGTCGAAATGGGCTGAAATTTGACTGGTTGATCGGAAACAAAAATCGTACCAGGGGCAATATCGTCATTTTTCGCGACGGTGTCGGAATGGGCGAAAATTTGACAGGTTGATCTTAATCACAAGTCGCGCGAGGGGCAATTTCGTCAGTTGTCACGACGACGTCGGAATGGGCTGATATTTGACAGGTTGATCGTAAGCAAAAGTCGTGCCTGGGGTAATTTCGTCATTTATCGCGATGGTGTCGGAATGGGCTGAAATTTGACAGGTTGATCGAAAACGAAAATTGGGCCAGGGGCAATTTCGTCTTTTATCGCGACGGTGTCGGAATGGGCTGAAATTTGACAGGTTGATCGGAAACGAAAATCGCGCCGGGGGCAATTACGTCATTTATGGCGACGGTGTCGAAATGGGCTGAAGTTTGACAGGTTGATCGGAAACAAAAGTCGCCCAGGGGCAATTTCGTTATTTATAGTGGCGGTGTCGGAATGGGCTGAAATTTGACAGGTTGATCGGAAACAAAAATCTTGCCAGGGCCAATTTCGTCATTTTTCACGACGATGTAGGAATGGGCTGAAATTTGACAGGTTGATCTTAAACAAAAGTCGCGCCTGGGGCAATTTTGTCATTTGTCGTGATGGTGTCAGAATGGGCTGAAATTTGACAGACTGATCGGAATCGAAATCACGCCAGGGACAATTTCGTCATTTCTCGTGACGGTGTCGGAATGGGCTGAAAATTGACAGGTTGATTGGAAACAAACGTAGCGCCAGGGACAATTTGGTCATTTATAATGGCGGTGTCGGAATGGGCTGAAATTTGACAGGTTGATCGGATATGAAAATCGTGCCAGGGGCAATTTCTTCATTTATCGCGACGGTGTCGGAATGGGCAGAAGTTGACTGGTTGATCGGAAACAAAAATCGTGCCGGGGGCAATTTCATCATTTTTCGTGACGGTGTCGGAATGGGCGGAAATTTGACAGGTTGATCTTAAATAAAAGTCGCGCCAGGGGCCACTTCGTCATTTGTCGCGACGGCGTCGGAATGGGCTGATATTTGACAAGTTGATCGGAAACAAAAGTCGCGCCAAGGGCAATTTCTTCATCTATGGCGACGGTGGTCGAATGGGCTAAAATTTGACAGGTTGATAGGAAACAAAAATCTTGCCAGGGCCAATTTCGTCATTTTTCACCACGGTGTAGGAATGGACTGGAATTTGACAGGTTGATCTTAAACAAAAGTCGCGCTTGGTGCAATTTCGTCATTTGTCGCGACGATGTCAGAATGGGCTGAAATTTGACCGATTGATCGGAAACGAAAACCGCGCCAGGGACAATTTCATCATTTCTCGCGACGATGTCGGAATGGGCTGAAAATTGAAAGGTTGATCGGAAACAAAAGAAGCGCCAGGGGCAATTTCGTCATTTATAGCGGCGATGTCGGAATGGGCTGAAATTTGACAGGTTGATCGGATACAAAAATCTTGCCAGGGCCAATTTCGTCATTTTTCATGACGGTGTAGGAATGGGCTGAAATTTGACAGGTTATAGGAAACGAAAACTGAGACATGGGCAATTTCGTCATTTATCGCGACGGTATCGGAATGGGCTAAAATTTGATAGGTTGATCAGAAACAAAAGTAGCGCCAGGGCAATTTCGTCATTTATAGTGGCGGCGTCGGAATGGGCTTAAATTTGACAGGTTGATCGAAAATGAAAATCGCACCAGGGACAATTTCGTCATTTATAGCGACGGTGTCGGAATGGGCTGAAATTTGACAGGTTGATCTTAGTCAAAAGTTGCGCCGGGGGCAATTTCGTCATTTGTCGTGACGGTGTCAGAATGGACTGAAATTTGTCAGGTTGATCGGAAACGAAAATCGCGCCAGGGGCGATTTCATCATTTATCACGACGGTGTCGGAATGGGCTGAAATTTAACCGGTTAATCGGAAACAAAAGTCGCGCCTTGGGCAAATTCGTCATTTATAGCGACGGTGTCGAAATGGGCTGAAATTTGACAGGTTGATCCGAAACAAAAATCGCGCCAGGGGCAATTTTGTCATTTATCGCGACGGTGTCGGAATGGGCTGAAATTTGACTGATTGATCGGAAACAAAAATTGTGCCGGGGCAATTTCGTCATTTATCTCGATGGTGTCGGAATGGGCGGAAATTTGATAGGTTGATCTCGAACAAATGTTGCGCCAGGGGCAATTTCTCGTTTGGACAGTGTCGGAATGGGCTGATAATTCACAGTTTTTTCGGAAACGAAAATCGTGCCAGGCGTAATTTTGTCATTTATAGCGACGGTGTCGGAATGGGCTGAAATTTGACAGGTTGATCGGAAACGAAAATCGCGCCGATGGCAATTTCGTCATTTATCACAACGGAGACGGAATGGGGTGAAATTTGACTTTTTGATCGGAAACAAAAATCGTGCCAGGGGCAATTTCGTCATTTTTGGTGTCGAAATGGGTGGAAATTTGACAGGTTGATCTCGAATAAAAATCGTGCCAGGGGCAATTTCTCATTTGGACGGTGTCGAAATGGGCAGATAATTGACAGGTTGATCCGAAACGAAAATCGCGCCTGGGGCAATTTCGTCATTTATAGCGACGGTGTCGGAATGGGCTGAAATTTGACAGGTTTATCGGAAACGAAAATCTCGCCGGTTGCAATTTCGTCATTTATCGCGACGGAGTCGAAATGGGGTGAAATTTGACTGGTTGATCGGAAACAAAAATCGTGCCAGGGGTAATTTCGTCATTTTTTGCGACGGTGTCGGAATGGGCAGAAATTTGACAGGTTGACCTTAAACAAAAGTCGCGCCCGGGGCAATTTCGTAATTAGTCGCGACGGCATCGGAATGGGCTAAAATTTAACAGGTAGATCGGAACCGAAAATCGCGCCAGGGAAAATTTCGTCATTTATACCGACGATGTCGGAATGGGCTGAAATTTGATAGGTTGATCGGAAACAAAAATCATGCCAGGGGCAATTTCGTCATTGTTCGCGACGGTGTCGGAATGGACAAAAATTTGACAGGTTGATCATAAACAAAAGTCGCACCTGGGGCAATATCGTCATTTGTCATGACGGTGCCGGAATGGGCTGAAATTTGACAGGTTGATCGGAAACGAAAATCGCGCCAGGGGCAATTTCGTCATTTATCGTGACAGTGTCGGAATGGGCTGAAATTTGACAGGCTGATCAGAAACAAAAGTCACGCCAGGGGCAATTTTATCATTTGTAGCAGCGGTGTCAGAATGGGCTGAAATTTGACAGGTTGATCGGAAACGAAAACTACGTCAGGGGCAATTTCGTCATTTATCGCGACGGTGTCGGAATGGGCTGTAATTTGACTGGTCGATCGAAAACAAAAATCGTGCCAGGGGCAATTTCGTCACATTTTGCGACGGTGTCGGAATGGGAGGAAATTTGACAGGTTGATCTTAAACAAAAGTCGCGCCAGGGGTAATTTTGTCATTTGTCGCGATGGTGTCGGAATGGGATTATATTTGACAGGTTGATCGGAAACGAAAATCGCGTCAGGGCCAATTTCGTCATTTATAGCGACGGTGTTTGAATGGGCTAAAATTTGACAGGTTGATCGGAAAAAAAATTGTGCCAGGGGCAATTTCGTCATTTATCGCGACGGTGTTAGAATGGGCTGAAATTTGACAGGTTGATCGGAAACAAAAGTCGCGCCAGGGGCAATTTCGTCATTTATAGCGACGGTGTCGGAATGGGCTGAAATTTGACAGGTTGATCGGAAACAAAAGTCGCGCCAGGGGCAATTTCGTCATTTATAGCGACGGTGTCGGAATGGGCTGAAATTTGACAAGTTGACCGGAAACGAAAATCGCGCCAGGGGCAATTTCGTCATTTATCGCGACGGTGTCGGAATGGGCAGAAATTTGACAGGTTGATCTTGAACAAAAGTCGCGCCAGGGCCAATTTCGTCATTTGGACGGTGTCGGAATGGGCTGATATTTGACAGGTTGATCAGAAAAGAAAATCACGCCAGGTCGATCGGAAACAAAAATCGTGCCTGGGGTAATTTCGTCATTTATCGCGACGGTGTCGGAATGGTCGAAAATTTGATAGGTTGATCTTGAACAAATGTCGCGCCAAGGCCAATTTCGTCATTTGGACGGTGTCGGAATGGGATGATATTTGACAGGTTGATCAGAAACGAAAATCGCGCCAGGTCGATCGGAAACAAAAATCATGCCAGGGGTAATTTCGTCATTTATCGCGACAGTGTCAGAATTGGCGGAAATTTGACAGGTTGATCTTGATCAAAAGTCGCGCCAGGCCAATTTCGTCATTTGGACGGTGTCGGAATGGGCTGATATTTGACTGGTTGATCGAAAACGAAAACCCCTCCAGGGGCAATTTTGTCATTTATAGCTGCGGTGGCGGAATGGGCTGAAATTTGACAGGTTGATCGGAAACAAAAATCGCGCCGGTGGCAATTTCGTCATTCATCGCGATGGAGTCGGAATGGGGTGAAATTTGATTGGTTGATCGAAAACAAAAATCGTGCCAGGGGCAATTTCGTCATTTTGCGCGACGATGTCGGAATGGGCAGAAATGTGACAGGTTGATCTTAAACAAAAGTCGCACCGGGGCAATTTTGTCATTTCTCGCGACGGCGTCGGAATGGGCTGATATTTGACAGGTTGATCGGAAATAAAAATCGCTCGCAACGGTGTTGGAATGGGCTGAAATTTGACAGGTTTATCTTAGTCAAAGTTGCGCCTGGGGCAATTTCGTCATTTCTCCCGACGGTGTCGAAATAGG
This sequence comes from Olea europaea var. sylvestris, assembly GCF_002742605.1. Classification (NCBI taxonomy): domain Eukaryota; kingdom Viridiplantae; phylum Streptophyta; class Magnoliopsida; order Lamiales; family Oleaceae; genus Olea; species Olea europaea. Next base: position 40,254 of record NW_019241913.1, on the reverse strand, counting down.
CTGAAATTTGACAGGTTGATCGGATATGAAAATCGCGCCAGGGGCAATTTCTTCATTTATCGCGACGGTGTCGGAATGGGCAGAAAGTTGATTGGTTGATCGGAAACAAAAATCGTGCCGGGGGCAATTTCATCATTTTTTGCGACGGTGTCGGAATGGGCGGAAATTTGACAGGTTGATCTTAAACAAAAGTCGCGCCAGGGGCCATTTCGTCATTTGTCGCGATGGCGTCGGAATGGGCTGATATTTGACAAGTTGATCGGAAACAAAAGTCGCGCCAGGGGCAATTTCGTCATCTATGGCGACGGTGGTCGAATGGGCTGAAATTTGACAGATTGATAGGAAACAAAAATCTTGCCAGGGCCAATTTCGTCATTTTTCACCACGGTGAAGGAATGGACTGAAATTTGACAGGTTGATCTTAAACAAAAGTCACGCTTGGTGCAATTTCGTCATTTGTCGCGACGATGTCAGAATGGGCTGAAATTTGACCGATTGATCGGAAACGAAAACCGCGCCAGGGACAATTTCATCATTTCTCGCGACGATGTCGGAATGGGCTGAAAATTGACGGGTTGATCGGAAACAAAAGTAACGCCAAGGGCAATTTCGTCATTTATAGCGACGGTGTCGGAATGGGCTGAAATTTGACAGGTTGATTGGATACAAAAATCGCGCCAGGGGCAATTTCGTCATTTATCGCGACGGTGTCGGAATGGGCTGAAATTTGACTGGTCGATCGAAAACAAAAATCGTGTCGGGGGCAATTTCATCATTTTTCGCGACGGTGTCGGAATGGGCGAAAATTTGACAGGTTGATCTTAAACAAAAGTCGCGCCAGGGGCAATTTCATCATTTGTCGTGACGGCGTCAGAATGGGCTGAATTTGACAGGTTGATAAGAAAAAAAGTCGCGCCAGGGGCAATTTCTTCATTTATAGCGGCGGTGTTCGAATTGGCTGAAATTTGACAGGTTGATAGGAAACAAAAATCTTGCCAGGGCAAATTTCGTCATTTTTCATGACGGTGTAGGAATGGGCTGAAATTTGATAGGTTGATCTTAAACAAAAGTCGCGCCTGGGCAATTTCATCATTTGTCACGATCGTGTGGGAATGGGCTTAAATTTGACAGGTTATAGGAAACGAAAGTCGCGCCAGGGGCAATTTCGTCATTTATAGCGACGGTGTCGGAATGGGCTGAAATTTGACAGGTTGATCGGAAACAAAAATCGTGCCAGGGGCAATTTCGTCATTTTTTGTGACTGTGTAGGAATGGGCTAAAATTTGACAGGTTGATCTTAAACAAAATTCGCGCCTGGGGCAATTTCGTCATTTGTCGCGACGGTGTTGGAATGGGCTGATATTTGACTGGTTGATCGGAAACGAAAACTGAGACATGGGCAATTTCGTCATTTATCTCGACGGTATCGGAATGGGCTGAAATTTGACAGGTTGATCAGAAACAAAAGTAGCGCCGGGGCAATTTCGTCATTTATAGTGGCGGCGTTGGAATGAGCTTAAATTTGACAGGTTGATCGAAAATGAAAATCGCACCAGGGACAATTTCGTCATTTATAGCGACGGTGTCGGAATGGGCTGAAATTTGACAGGTTGATCTAAGTCAAAAGTTGCGCCTGGGGCAATTTCGTCATTTGTCGCGACGGTGTCGAAATGGACTGAAATTTGTCAGGTTGATCGGAAACGAAAATCGCGCCAGGGGCAATTTCATCATTTATCGCGACGGTGTCGGAATGGGATGAAATTTAACCGGTTGATCGGAAACAAAAGTCGCGCCTGGGACAATTTCGTCATTTATAGCGACGGTGTCAGAATGGGCTGAAATTTGACAGGTTGATCCGAAACAAAAATCGTGCCAGGGGCAATTTCATCATTTATCGTGACGGTGTCGGAATGGGCTGAAATTTGACAGGCTGATCAGAAACAAAAGTCGTGCCAGGGGCAATTTTATCATTTGTAGCAGCGGTGTCGGAATGGGCTGAAATTTGACGGGTTGATCGAAAACGAAAACTACGTCAGGGGCAATTTCGTCATTTATCGCGACGGTGTCGGAATGGGCTGAAATTTGACTGGTCGATCGGAAACAAAAATCGTGCTAGGGGCAATTTCGTCACTTTTTGCGACGGTGTCGGAATGGGCGGAAATTTGACAGGTTGATCTTAAACAAAAGTCGCGCCAGGGGTAATTTTGTCATTTGTCGCGATGGTGTCGGAATGGGATTATATTTGACAGGTTGATCGGAAACGAAAATCGCGTCAGGGCCAATTTCGTCATTTATCGCGACGGTGTTTGAATGGGCTAAAATTTGACAGGTTGATCGGAAAAAAAATTGTGCCAGGGGCAATTTCGTCATTTATCGCGACGGTGTTAGAATGGGCTGAAATTTGACAGGTTGATCGGAAACAAAAGTCGCGCTAGGGGCAATTTCGTCATTTATAGCGACGGTGTCGGAATGAGCTGAAATTTGACAGGTTGATCGGAAACGAAAATCGCGCCAGGGGTAATTTCGTCATTTATCGCGACGGTGTCGGAATGGGCAGAAATTTGACAGGTTGATCTTGAACAAAAGTCGCGCCAGGGCCAATTTCGTCATTTGGACGGTGTCGAAATTGGCTGATATTTGACAGGTTGATCAGAAACGAAAATCACGCCAGGTCGATCGAAAACAAAAATCGTGCCTGGGGTAATTTCGTCATTTATCGCGACGGTGTCGGAATGGTCGAAAATTTGACAGGTTGATCTTGAACAAATGTCGCGCCAAGGCCAATTTCGTCATTTGGACGGTGTCGGAATGGGCTGATATTTGACAGGTTGATCAGAAACGAAAATCGCGCCAGGTCGATCGGAAACAAAAATCATGCCAGGGGTAATTTCATCATTTATCGCGACGGTGTCGGAATTGGCGGAAATTTGACAGGTTGATCTTGATCAAAAGTCGCGCCAGGCCAATTTCGTCATTTGGACGGTGTCGGAATGGGCTGATATTTGACTGGTTGATCAAAAACGAAAATCCCTCCAGGGGCAATTTCGTCATTTATAGCTGCGGTGTCGGAATGGACTGAAATTTGACAGGTTGATCGGAAACGAAAATCGCGCCGGTGGCAATTTCGTCATTCATCGCGATGGAGTCGGAATGGGGTGAAATTTGACTGGTTGATCGAAAACAAAAATCGTGCCAGGGGCAATTTCGTCATTTTACGTGACGATGTCGGAATGGGCAGAAATTTGAGAGGTTGATCTTAAACAAAAGTCGCACCGGGGCAATTTTGTCATTTCTCGCGACGGCGTCGGAATGGGCTGATATTTGACAGGTTGATCGGAAATAAAAATCGCTCTAGGAGCAATTTCTTCATTTATCGCGACGGTGTTGGAATGGGCTGAAATTTGACAGTTTTATCTTAGTCAAAGTTGCACCTGGGGCAATTTCGTCATTTCTCCCGACGGTGTCGAAATGGGCTGAAATTTGACAGGTTGATCGGAAACGAAAACCGCGCCAGGGGCAATTTCGTCATTTATCGCGACGATGTCGTAATGGGCTGAAATTTAACCGGTTGATTGGAAACAAAAGTCGCGCCAGGGGCAATTTCGACATTTATAGCGACGGTGTCGGAATGGGCTGAAATTTGACAGGTTGATCGGAAACGAAAATCGCGCCAGGGGTAATATCTTAATTTTTCGCGACGGTGTCAGAATGGTCTGAAAGTTGACAGTTAGATCGGAACCGAAAACCGCGCCAGGGGTAATTTCGTCATTTATCGCGATTGTGTCGGGATGGGCTGAAATTTGACAGGTTGATCGGAAACAAAAGTCGCGCCAGGGGCAATTTCGTCATTTATAGCGACGGTGTCGGAATGGGCTGAAATTTGACAGGTTGATCGGAAACAAAAGTCGCGCCAGGGGCAATTTCGTCATTTATAGCGACGGTGTCGGAATGGGCTGAAATTTGACAAGTTAATCGGAAACAAAAATCGCGCTAGGGGTAATTTCGTCATTTATCGCGATGGTGTCGGAATGTGCTAAAATTTGACTGGTTGATCGAAAACAAAAATCGTGCCATGGGCAATTTCGACATTTATCGCGACGGTGTCGGAATGGGCGGAAATTTGACAGGTTGATCTTGAACAAAAGTCGCGCCAGGGCCAATTTCGTCATTTGGACGGTGTCGAAATGGGCTGATAGTTGACAGGTTGATCAGAAACGAAAATCGCACCAGGTTGATCGGAAACAAAAATCGTGCCAGGGGCAATTTCGTCACTTATCGCTACGGTGTCAGAATGGGCGAAAATTTGACAGGTTGATCTTGAACAAAAGTCGCGCCAGGCCAATTTCGTCATTTGGACGCTGTCGGAATGGGCTGATATTTGACTGGTTGATCGGAAACGAAAATCGCTCCGGGGGCAATTTTCTCATTTATAGCGACGGTGTCGGAATGGGCTGAAAATTGACAGGTTGATCGGAAACGAAAATCGTGTCGATGGCAATTTCATCATTTATCGCGATGGAGTCGGAATGGGGTGAAATTTGACTGGTTGATCGGAAACAAAAATTGTGCCTGGGGCAATTTCGTCATTTTTCGCGACGGTGTCGGAATGGGCGGAAATTTGACCGGCTGATCTTAAACAAAAGTCGCGCCAGGGGCAATTTTGTCATTTGTCACGACGGCGACGGAATGGGCTGATATTTGACAGGTTGATCGGAAACGAAAATCGCGCCAGGCGCTATTTCGTCATTTATCGCGATGGTGTTGGAATGGGCCGAAATTTGACAGGTTGATCGGAAACAAAAGTCGCGCCAGGGGTAATTTCGTCATTTTTCGCGACGGTGTCAGAATGGACTGAAATTTGATAGGTCGATCTGACCCGAAAATCGCGCCAGGGGCAATTTCCTCATTTATCGCGACTGTGTCGAAATTGGCTGAAATTTGACAGGTTGATCAGAAACAAAAGTCGCGCCTGGGGCAATTTCGTCATTTATAGCGGCGCGTCGAAATGGGCTGAAATTTGACAGGTTGATCGGAAACAAAAATCATGCCAGGGGCAACTTCGTCATTTGTCGCGGCGTTGTCGGAATGGGCCGAAATTTGACAGGTTGATCGAAAACAAAAATCATGCCAGGGGTAATTTCATCATTGTCGCGACGGTGTCGGAATGGGCTGAAATTTGACAGGTTGATCGGAAACGAAAATCGTGCCGGGGGCAATTTCATCATTTTATCGCGACGGTGTCGGAATGGGCTGATATTTGACAGGCTTATCGGAAACAAAAGTCGCGCCAAGGGCAATTTCGTCATTTATAGCGGCGGTGTCGGAATGGACTGAAATTTGACAGGTTGATCGAAAATGAAAATCGCGCCAGGGGCAATTTCGTCATTTTTCGCGATCGTGTCGAAATGGGCGAAAATTTGACAGGTTGATCTTAAACAAAAGTCGCGCCAGGGGCAATTTCGTCATTTGTCGCGACGGTGTCGGAATGGGCTGTAATTTGACAGGTTGATCGGAAACGAAAACCGCGCCGGTGGCAATTTCGTCATTTATCGCGATGGAGTCGGAATGGGGTGAAATTTGACTGGTTGATCGGAAACTAAAATCGTGCCAGGGGCAATTTCGTCATTTTTTGCGACGGTGTTGGAATGGGTGAAAATTTGACAGGTTGATCTTAATCAAAAGTCGCACCAGGGGCAATTTAGTCATTTGTCGCGACGGCGTCGGAATGGGCTGATATTTGACAGGTTGTTCGAAAACGAACATCGCGCCAGGCGCAATTTCGTCATTTATCGCGACGGTGTTGGAATGGGCTGAAATTTGATAGGTTGATTGGAAACAAAAGTCACGCCAGGGGTAATTTCGTCATTTTTGCGACGGTGTCAGAATGGGCTGAAATTTGATAGGTTGATCTGAACCGAAAATCGCGCCAGGGGCAATTTCGTCATTTATCGCGACCGTGTCGGAATGGGCTGAAATTTGACAGGTTGATCAGAAACAAAAGTCGCGCCTGGGGCAATTTCATCATTTATAGCGGCGGTGTCGGAATGGGATGAAATTTGACAGGTTGATCGGAAACAAAAATCATGCCAGGGGCAATTTCATCATTTGTCGCGATAATGTCGGAATGGGCTGAAATTTGAAAGGTTGATCGAAAACGAAAATCGCGCCAGGGGCAATTTCGTCATTTTTCACGATGGTGTCGGAATGGGCTGAAATTTGATTGGTTGATCGGAAACGAAAATCGTGCCAGGGGCAATTTCGTCATTTATCGTGACGGTGTCGGAATGGGCAAAAATTTGACTGGTTGACCTTGAACAAAAGTCACGCCAGGCCAATTTCATCATTTGGACAGTGTCGGAATGGGCTGATATTTGACAGGTTGATCGGAAATGAAAACCGCGCCAGCGACAGTGTCGAAATGGGCTGAAATTTGACTAGTTGATCGGAAACGAAAATCGCGCCGATGGCAATGTCGTCATTTATCGCGACGGAGTCGGAATGGGGTGAAATTTGACTGGTTGATCGGAAACAAAAATTGTGCCAGGGGCAATTTCATCATTTATCGCGACGGTGTTAGAATGGGCTGAAATTTGACAGGTTGATCGGAAATGCAAACCGCGCCAGGGGCAATTTCGTCATTTTTCGCAACGGTGTCGGAGTGGGTTGAAATTTGACAGGTTGATCAGAAACGAAAACTACGTCAGGGACAATTTCGTCACTTATCGCGATGGTATAAGAATAGGCTGAAATTTTACTGGTTGATCGGAAACAAAAATCGCTCCAGGGGCAATTTCGTCATTTGTCACGACGGTGTCGGAATGGGCAGAAATTTAACAGGTTGATCGGAAACAAAAGTCGCGCCAGGGGCAATTTCGTCATTTATAGCGGTGGGGTCGGAATGGGTTGAAATTTCACAGGTTGATCGGAAACGAAAACTACGTCAGGGACAATTTCGTCATTTATTGCGACGGTGTCGGAATGGGCTGAAATTTGACTGGTCGATTGGAAACAAAAATCGTGCCAGGGGTAATTTCGTCATTTTTCGCGACGGTGTAAGAATGGGCCGAAATTTGATAGGGTGATCTTAAACAAAAGTCGCGCCTGGGGCAATTTCGTCATTTGTCGCGACGTTGTCAGAATGGGCTGAATTTTGACTGGTTGATCGGAAACGAAAATCGCGCCAAGGGCAATTTCGTCATTCATCGCGACTGTGCTGGAATGGGCTGAAATTTGACTGGTTGATCGGAAACAAAAGTTGCGCCAAGGGCAATTTCGTCATTTTTCGCGACGGTGTCAGAATGGGTTGAAATTTGGCAGTTTGATCGGAAACGAAAATCACGTCAGCGACAATTTCGTCATTTATCGCGACGGTATCGGAATGGGCTAAAATTTCATAGGCTGATCGAAAACAAAAGTCGCACCAGGGGCAATTCCGTCATTTTTCGCGGCGGTATCGAAATGGTCTAAAATTTGACAGGTTGATCAGAAACAAAAATCGCGCCAGGGGCAATTTCATCTTTTATAGCGGCGGTGTCGAAATGGGCTAAAATTTGACAGGTTGATCGGAAACGCAAATCGCGCTAGGGGCAATTTCGTCATTCATCGCGACGGTGTCGAAATGGACTGAAATTTTACAGGTTGATCGGAGACAAAAGTCGCGCTAGGGCAATTTCGTCATCTATAGCGGCGGTGTCGGAATGGGCTGAAATTTGACTGGTTGATAGGAAACGAAAACCAAGCCGGGGGCAATTACGTCATTTATCACGACGGACTCGAAATGGGCTGAAATTTGACTAATTGATCGGAAACGAAAATCACGCCAGTGTCAATTTCATCATTTATAGCGGCGGTGTCGGAATGGGCTGAAATTTGATAGGTTAATTGAAAACGCAAACCACGCCAGGGGCAATTTCGTCATTCATCGCGACGGCGTCGGAATGGGCTGAAATTTAAGAGGTTGATCGGAGATAAAAGTCGCACTAGGGCAATTTCCTCATTTATAGCGGCGATGTCGGAATGGGCTGAAATTTGACAGGTTGATCGAAAATGAAAATCGCGCCGGGGGCAAATACGTCATTTACCGCGACGGAGTCGAAACAGGCTAAAATTTGACTGGTTGATCGAAAACAAAAATCGTGCCAGGGGCAATTTCGTCATTTTTCGCGACGGTGTCGGAATGGGGGAAAATTTGACAGGTTGATCTTAAACAAAAGTCGCGCCAGAGGCAATTTCGTCATTTCTCGCGACGGCTTCGGAATGGACTGATATTTGATAGGTTGATCGGAAACGAAAATCGTGCCAAGGTCAATTTCGTCATTTATCGCGACGGTGTAGGAATGGGCAGAAATTTGACAGGTTGATCGGAAACTAAAGTCGCGCCAGGGGCAATTTCATCATTTTTCGCGATGTTGTCAGAATGGGCTGAAATTTGACAGGTCGATCGGAAACGAAAACCGCGCCAGGGGTAATTTCATCATTTATCGCGACTATGTCGAAACGGGCTGAAATTTGACAGGTTGATCGAAAACAAAAGTCGCGCTAGGGGCAATTTAATCATTTATAGCGACGGTGTCGGAATGGGCTGAAATTTGACAGGTTGATCGGAAACAAAAATCGTGCCAGGGGCAATTTCGTCATTTTTCGTGACTGCGTAGGAATGGACTAAAATTTGACTGGTTGATCAGAAACGAAAATCGCTCCAGGGGAAATTTCGTCATTTATCGCGACGGTATCGAAATGTGCTGAAATTTGACGGGCTGATCGGAAACAAAAGTCGCGCCAGGGGCAATTTCATCATTTTTCGTGGCGGTATCAAAATGGTCTGAAATTTGACAGGTTGATCAGAAACGAAAATCGCGCCAGGGGCAATTTCGTCATTCATCGCGACGGAGTCGGAATGGGCTGAAGTTTGATTGGTTGATCGGAAACGAAAATCGCGCCAGAGGCAATTTCGTCATTTATAGCGACGGTGTCGAAATGGGCTAAAATTTGACTGGTTGATAGGAAACGAAAACCGCGTCGGGGGCAATTACGTCATTTATGGTGACGGAGTCGGAATGGGCTGAAATTTGACTGGTTGATCGAAAACGAAAATCGCACCAGGGACAATTTTGTCCTTTATAGCGACGGTGTCGGAATGGGCTGAAATTTGACAGGTTGATCGAAAACGAAAATCGCGCCCGGGGCAAATTCGTCATTTATAGCGGCCGTGTCGGAATGGGCTGAAATTTGATAGGTTGATCGGAAACGTAAAGCGCGCCAGGGGCAATTTCATCATTTATCGCGACGGTGTCGGAGTGGGCTAAAATTCAACAGGTTGATCGGAAACAAAAACCGCGCCAGGGGCAATTTCGTCATTCATCGCGACGATGTTCGAATGAGCTAAAATTTGATAGGTTGATCGGAAACAAAAGTGGCGCCAGGGGCAATTTGTTCATTTTTCTCGACGGTGTCAAAATGGGCTGAAATTTGCAGGTTGATCTTAGTCAAAAGTTGTGCCTGGGGCAATTTCGTCATTTGTCACGACGGTGTCGGAATGGGCTAAAATTTGATTGGTTGATCGAAAACAAAAATCATGCCAGGGGTAATTTCATCATTTATCGCGGCGGTGTCGGAATGGGCGAAAATTTGACAGGTTGATCTCGAACAAAAGTCGCGCCAGGGGCAATTTCGTCATTTGGACAGTGTCGGAATGGGCTCATATTTGACAGGTTGATCGGAAATGAAAACCGCGCCAGGGGCAATTTCGCCATTTATAGTGGCGGTGTCGAAATGGGCTGAAATTTGACAGGTTGATTGGAAACTAAAATCGCGTCAGTGGCAATTTCATCGTTTATCGCGACGGAGTCAGAATGGGGTGAAATTTGACTGGTTGATCGGAAACAAAAATCGTGCTGGGGACAATTTCGTCATTTTTCGCGACGGTGTCAGAATGGGCTAAAAGTTGACAGGTAGATCGGAACCGAAAATCGCGCCAGGGACAATTTCGTCATTTATCGTGACTGTGTCGGAATGGACTGAAATTTGACGGGTTGATCGGAAACAAAAGTCGCGGCAGGGGCAATTTCGTCATTTATAGCGACGGTGTGGAATCGGCTGAAATTTGATAGGTTGATCGAAAACGAAAACCGTGCTAGGGGCAATTTCGTCATTTATCGCGATGGAGTCGAAATGGGCTGCAATTTGACAGGCTGATCGGAAACAAAAGTCGCGCCAGGGGCAATTTCATCATTTATAGTGGCGGTGTTGGAATTGGTTGAAATTTGACAGGTTGACCGAAAACGAAAATCTTGCCAGGGGCAATTTCGTCATTTTTTGCGACGGTGTCGGGATGGACGAAAATTTGATAGGTTGATCTTAAACAAAAGTCGCGCCAGGGGCAATTTCATCATTTGTCGCGACGGTGTCGGAGTGGGCTGAAATTTGACAAGTTGATCGAAAACGAAAACTACGTCAGGGACAATTTCGTCATTTATCACGAAGGTGTCAGAATGGGCTGAAATTTGACTGGTTGATCGGAAACGAAAATCGCGCCAGGGGCAATTTCGTCATTTATCCTGACGGTGTCGGAATGGGTTGAAATTTAACAGGTTGATAGGAAACAAAAGTCGTGCCAGGGGCAATTTCGTCATTTATAGCGGCGGGGTCGGAATGGGCTGAAATTTGATAGGTTGATCGGAAGCGAAAGCTACGTCAGGGACAATTTCGTCATTTATCGCGACGGTGTAGGAATGGGCTAAAATTTGACTGGTCGATCGGAAACAAAAATCGTGCCAAGGGTAATATCGTCATTTTTCGCGACGGTGTATGAATGGGCCGAAATTTTACAGGTTGATCTTAAACAAAAGTCTCGCCTGGTGCAATTTCGTCATTTGTCGCGACGTTGTCGGAATGGGCTGAAATTTGACTAGTTGATCGGAAACAAAAGTTGCCCCAGGTGCAGTTTCGTCATTTTTCGCGACGGTGTCAGAATGGGTTGAAATTTGGCAGGTGGATCGGAAAAAAAAATCGCGTCAGGGTAATTTCGTCATTTATCGCGACGGTATCGGAATGGGCTAAAATTTCACAGGTTGATCGAAAACAAAAGTCGCGCCAGGGGCAATTTCATCATTTCTCGCGGCGATATCGGAATGGTCTGAAATTTGACAGGTTGATCGGAAACGAAAATCGCGCCAGGGGCAATTTCATCAGTTATAGGGACGGTGTCGGAATGGGCTGAAATTTGACAGGTTGATCGGAAACACAAACCGCGCCAGGGGCAATTTCGTCATTCATCGCGACGGTGTCGGAAAGGGCTGAAATTTAACAGGTTGATCGGAGACAAAAGTCGCGCTAGGGCAATTTCGTCATTTATAGCAGCGGTGTCGGAATGAGCTGAAATTTGACTGGTTCATAGGAAACGAAAATCGCGTCGGGGGCAATTATGTCATTTATCGCGACGGAGTCGGAATGGGCTGAAATTTGATTGGTAGATTGGAAACGAAAATCGCGCCAGTGGCAATTTCGTCATTTATAGCGACGGTGTCGAAATGGGCTGAAATTTGACAGGTTAATCGGAAATGCAAACCACGCCAGGGGCAATTTCGTCATTCATCGCGACGGCGCCGGAATGGGCTGAAATTTAACAGGTTGATCGGAGACAAAGGTCGCGCTAGGGCAATTTCCTCATTTATAGCGACGGTGTCGGAATGGGCTGAAATTTGACAGGTTGATCGAAAACGAAAACCGCGCCGGGGGCAATTACGTCATTTATCGCGACGGAGTCCAAATAGGCTGAAATTTAACTGGTTGATCGGAAACAAAAATCGTACCAGGGGCAATTTAGTCATTTTTCGTGACGGTGTCGGAATGGGCAAAAATTTGACAGGTTGATCTTAAACAAAAGTCGCGCCAGGGGTAATTTCGTCATTTTTCACGACGACTTCGAAATGCGCTGATATTTGATAGGTTGATCGGAAACGAAAATCGCACCAGGGACAATTTCGTCATTTACCGCGACGGTGTAGGAATGGGCAGAAATTTGACAGGTTGATCGGAAACAAAAGTCGAGCCAAGGGCAATTTCATCATTTTTCACGACGTTGTCAGAATGGGCTGAAATTTGATAGGTCGATCGGCAACAAAAACCGTGCCAGGGGTAATTTCGTCATTTTTCGTGACTGTTTCGGAATGGGCTGAAATTCGACAGGTTGTTCGGAATAAAAAGTTGCGCCGGGGGCAATTTAATCATTTATGGCGACCCTGTCGGAATGGGCTGAAATTTGACAGGTCGATCGGAAACAAAAATCGTGCCAGGGGCAATTTCGTCATTTTTCGCGACTGTGTAGGAATGGACTGAAATTTGACTGGTTGATCGGAAACGAAAATCGCGCCAGGGGCAATTTCGTCATTTATCGCGACTGTGTCGGAATGGGCTGAAATTTGACAGGTCGATCGGAAACAAAAATCGTGCCAGGGGCAATTTCGTCATTTTTCGCGACTGTGTAGGAATGGACTGAAATTTGACTGGTTGATCGGAAACGAAAATCGCGCCAGGGGCAATTTCGTCATTTATCGCGACTGTGTAGGAATGGGCTGAAATTTGACTGGTTGATCGGAAACGAAAATCGCGCAAGAGGCAATTTCGTCATTTATAGCGGCGTTGTCGGAATGGGCTGAAATTTGACTAGTTGATAGGAAACGAAAATCGTACCGGGGGCAATTACGTCATTTATCCCGACGGAGTCGGAATGGGCTGAAACTTGGCTGGTTGATCGAAAATGAAAATCGCACCAGGGGCAATTTCGTCATTTATAGCAGCGGTGTCGGAATGGGCTGAAATTTGACAAGTTGATAGAAAACACAAAGCGCGTCAGGGGCAATTTTTTCATTTATCGCGACGGTGTCGGAATGGGCCGAAATTTAACAGGTTGATCGAAAACGCAAACCGCGCCAGGGGCTATTTCGTCATTCATCTCGACGGTGCTGGAATGGGATAAAATTTGATAGGTTGATCGGAAACAAAAGTCGCGCCAGGGCAATTTCGTCATTTTTCTCGACTGTGTCAAAATGGGCTGAAATTTGACAGGTTGATCTTAGTCAAAAGTTGCGCCTGGGGCAATTTCGTCATTTGTCGCGACAGTGTCGGAATGGGCTAAAATTTGACAGGTTGATTGGAAACAAAAGTCGCGCCAAGGGCAATTTTGTCATTTATAGCGACGGTGTCGGAATGGGTTGAAATTTGATAGGTTGATCCGAAACAAAAATCTTGCCAGGGGCAATTTCATCATTTATCTCGACGGTCTCGGAATGGGATGAAATTTGACTAGTCGATCGGAAACAAAAATCATGCCAGGGGCAATTTCGTCATTTATCGTGACGATGTCGGAATGGGCGGAAATTTGATAGGTTGATCTCGAACAGAAGTTGCGCCAGGGGCAATTTCGTCATTTGGACGGTGTCGGAATGGGCTGATATTTGACAGGTTGATCGGAAACGAAAATCGTGCCTGGGGCAATTTTGTCATTTATAGCGGCGGTGTCGAAATGGGCTGAAATTTGACAGGTTGATCGGAAACGAAAATCGCTCCGATGGCAATTTCGTCGTTTATCGCGATGGAGTCGGAATGGGGTGAAATTTGACTGGTTGATAGGAAACAAAAGTCGCGCAGGGGCAATTTAATCATTTATAGCGACGGTGTCGGAATGGGTTGAAATTTGACAGGTTGATCGGAAACAAAAATCGTGCCAGGGGCAATTTCGTCATTTTTCGCGACTGTGTAGGAATGGACTGAAATTTGACTGGTTGATCGGAAATGAAAATCGCGCCAGGGGCAATTTCGTCATTTATCGCAACGGTATCAGAATGGGCTGAAATTTCACAGGTTGATCGGAAACAGAAGTCGCACCAGGGGCAATTTCGTCATTTTTCGCGGCGGTATCGAAACGGTCTGAAATTTGACAGGTTGATCAGAAACGAAAATCACGCCAGGGGCAATTTCGTCATTTATAGCGGCGGTGTTGGAATAGGCTAAAATTTGACAGGTTGATCGAAAACAAAAATCGCGCCAGGGGCAATTTCCTCATTTATAGCGACGGTGTCTGAATGGGCTGAAATTTGACTGGTTGATCGAAAACGAAAATCGAACCAGGGGCAATTTCTTCATTTATAGCGGCGGTGTCGGAATAGGCTGAAATTTGACAAGTTGATCGAAAACGAAAATCGCGCCAGGGGCAATTTCATCATTTATAGCGACGGTGTCGGAATGGGCAGAAATTTAACAGGTTGATCGGAAACGCAAACCGAGCCAGGGGCAATTTCGTCATTCATAGCGACGGTGTTGGAATGGGCTAAAATTAAACAGGTTGATCGGAAACAAAAGTCGCGCCAGGGCAATTTCGTCATGTTTCTCGACGGTATCAGAATGGGCTGAAATTTGACAGGTTGATCTTAGTCAAAAGTTTGGCCTGGGGCAATTTCGTCATTTGTCGCGATGGTGTCGGAACGGACTGAAATTTGACAGGTTGATCGGAAACAAAAAAAGCACCAGGGGCAATTTCGTCATTTATCGCGACCGTGTAGGAATGGGCCGAAATTAACCGGTTGATAGGAAACAAAAGTCGCGCCAGGGGCAATTTCATCATTTATAGCAGCGGTGTCGGAATGGCCTGAAATTTGACAGGTTGATCCGAAATGAAAATCGCTTTTGGGGTAATTTCGCCATTTATCGCGACGGTGTCGGAATGGGCTAAAATTTGAATGATTGATCGGAAACAAAAATCGTGCTAGGGGCAATTACGTCATTTATCGCGACGGTGTTGGAATGGGCGGAAAATTAACAGGTTGATCTTGAACAAAAGTCGCGCCAAGGGCAATTTCATCATTTGGACGTGTCGGAATCGTGCTAGGGGCAATTACGTCATTTATCGCGACGGTGTTGGAATGGGCGGAAAATTAACAGGTTGATCTTGAACAAAAGTCGCGCCAAGGGCAATTTCATCATTTGGACGTGTCGGAATGGGCTGATATTTGACAAGTTGATCGGAAACGAAAATCGCCCCAGGGGCAATTTCGTCTTTTATAGCGGCGATGTCGGAATGGGCTGAAATTTGAAAGGTTGATCGAAAACGAAAACCGCGCCGATGGCAATTTCGTCGTTTATCGCGACGAAGTCGAAAAGGGGTTAAATTTGACTGGTTGATCGGAAACAAAAATCGTGCCGGGGGCAATTTTGTCATTTTTCTCGACGGTGTCGGAATGGGCGGAAATTTGACAGGTTGATCTTAAACAAAAGTCACGCCAGGAGCAATTTCGTAATTTGTCACGACGGCGTCGGAATGGGCTGATATTTGATGGGTTGATCGGAAACGAAAATCGCGCCAGGGGCATTTTCGTCATTTATCACGATGTTGTTGGAATGGGCTGAAATTTGACAGGTTGATCGGAAACAAAGGTTGTGCCCGGGGCAATTTCGTCATTTTTCACGACGGTGCCAGAATGGGCTGAAATTTGACAGGTTGAACCGAAACAAAAATCGCGCCAGGAGCAATTTCATCATTTATCGCGACGGTATCGGAATGGTCTGAAATTTGACTGGTCGATCGGAAACAAAAATCATGCCAGGGGCAATTTCATCATTTATCGTGATGGTGTCGGAATGGGCGGAAATTTGAAAGGTCGATCTCGAACAAAAGTCGCGCCAGGGGCAATTTCGTCATTTTTCGCGACGATGAAGGAATGGGCAGAAATTTGACAGGTTGACCTTAAACAAAAGTCGCGCCTGGGGCAATATCGTCATTTGGCGCGACGGTGTCGGAATGGGCTGAAATTTGACAGGTTGATCGGAAACGAAAATCGCGCCAGGGGCAATTTCGTCATTTATCGCTACGGAGTCGGAATGGGCTGAAATTTGATAGGCTGATCGAAAACAAAAGTCGCGCCAGGGGCAATTTCATCATTTATAGCGGCGGTGTCGGAATTGGCTGAAATTTGACAGGTTGATCGGAAATGAAAATCGCGCCAGGGGTAATTTCGTCATTTTTCGCGACGGTGTCGGGATGGGCGGAAATTTGACAGGTTGATCTTAAACAAAAGCCGCGCCAGGGGCAATTTCGTCATTTGTCGCGACGGTGTCGGAGTGGACTGGAATTTGACAGGTTGATCGGAAACGAAAACTACGTCAGGAACAATTTCATCATTTATCGCGACGGTGTCGAAATGGGCTGAAATTTGACTGGTTGATCGGAAACGAAAATCGCGCTAGGGGAATTTTGTCATTTATCGCGACGGTGTCGGAATAGGTTGAAATATAACAGGTTGATCGGTAACAAAAGTCGCGCCAGGGGCAATTTCGTCATTTATAGTGGCGGTGTCGGAATGGGCTGAAATTTGACAGGTTGATCGGAAACGAAAACTACGTCAGGGAGAATTTCGTCATTTATTTCGACGGTGTCGGAATGGGCTGAAATTTGACTGGTTGATCGAAAATGAAAATCGCGCCAGGGGCAAATTCGTCATTTGTCGCTACGGTGTCGGAATGGGCTGAAATTTGACAGGTTGATCGGAAACGAAAACCGCGCCAGGGGAAATTTTGTCATTTATCGCGTCGGAGTCCGAAAGGGCTGAAATTTGACCGGTTGATCGAAAACAAAAGTTGCGCCAGGGGCAATTTCATCATTTATAGTGGCGGTGTCGAAATTGGGTGAAATTTGACAGGTTGATCGGAAACGAAAAATAGCGCCAGGGGCAATTTCGTCATTCTCCCGACGGTGTCGGAATGGGTAGAAATTTGACAAGTTGATCGGAAACGAAAATTGCGCCAGGGGCAATTTCGTCATTTATCGCGACGGTGTCGGAATTGGCTGAAATTTAACCGGTTGATCGAAAACAAAAGTCGCGCCATGGGCAATTTCGTCATTTATCGCGACGGTGTCGGAATGGGCTGAAATTAAACAGGTTGATAGGAAACAAAAGCCGCGCCGGGGGCAATTTCGTCATTTATAGCGGCGGTGTCGGAATGGGTTTAAATTTAACCGGTTGATCGGAAACAAAAGTCACGCCAGGGGAAATTTCGTAATTTTTCGCGATGATGAAGGAATGGGCAGAAATTTGACAGGTTGGTCTTAAACAAAAGTCGTGCCTGGGGCAATATCGTCATTTGTCGCGACGGTGTCGGAATGGGCTGAAATTTGACTAGTTGATCGAAAACGAAAATCGCCCCAGGGACAATTTTGTCATTTATTGTGGCGGTGTCGGAATGGGCTAAACTTTGACAGGTTGATCGAAAGCGAAAATCGCGCCAGGGGCTATTTCGTCATTTATAGCGACGGGGTCTAAATGGGCTGAAATTTGACAGGTTGATCGAAAACGCAAAGCACGCCAGGGGCAATTTCGTCATTCATCGTGACTCTATTGGAATGGGCTGAAATTTAACAAGTTGATCGAAAACGCAAACCGCCCCGGGGCTATTTCGTCATTCATCGCGACGATGTTGGATTGGGCTAAAATTTGATAGGTTGATCGGAAACAAAAGTCGCGCCAGGGGCAATTTCATCATTTTTCTCGACGGTGTCAAAATGGGATGAAATTTAACAGGTTGATCTTAGTCGAAAGTTGCGCGTGAGGCAATTTCGTCATTTGTCGCGACGGTGTCGGAATGGGCTGAAATTTGATAGGTTGATCGGAAATGAAAATCGCGCCAGGGGCAATTTCGTCATTTATCGCGACGGTGTCGGAATGGGTTGAAATTTAACCGGTTGATCGGAAACAAAAGTCGCGCCAGGGGCAATTTCGTCATTTATAGCAGCGGTGTCGGAATGGGCTGAAATTTGACAGATTGATCCGAAACAAAAATCGCGCCAGGGGCAATTTCATCATTTATCGCGACGGTGTCGGAATGGGCTGAAATTTGACTGGTCGATAGGAAACAAAAATCATGCCAGGGGCAATTTCGTCATTTATCGCTACGGTGTCAGAATGGGCAAAAATTTGACTGGTTGATCTCGAGCAAAAGTCGCATAAGGGGAAATTTCGTCATTTGGACGGTGTCGGAATGGGCTGAAATTTGACAGGTTGATCGGAAACGAAAATCGCGCCAGGGGCAATTTCGTCATTTATCGCTACGGAGTCGGAATGGGCTGAAATTTGACAGGCTGATCGAAAACAAAAGTCGCGCCAGGGGCAATTTCATCATTTATAGTGGCGGTGTCGGAATGGGCTGAAATTTGACAGGTTGATCGGAAACGAAAACTACGTCAGGGACAATTTCATCATTTATCGCGAAGGTGTCGGAATGGGCTGAAATTTGACTGGTTGATCGAAAACGAAAATCGCGCCAGGGGCAAATTCGTCATTTATCGCGACGGGGTCGGAATGGGCTGAAATTTAACAGGTTGATCGGAAACAAAAGTCGCGCCAGGGGCAATTTCGCCATTTTTCACGACGATGAAGGAATGGGCAGAAATTTGACAGGTTGATCTTAAACAAAAATCGCGCCTGGGGCAATATTGTCATTTGTTACGACGGTGTCGGAATGGACTGAAATTTGACAGGTTGATCGGAAACGAAAACCACGCCAGGGTCAATTTCGTCATTTATCGCGACGGAGTCCGAATGGGCTGAAATTTGACCGGTTGATTGAAAACAAAAGTTGCACCAGGGGCAATTTCATCATTTATAGTGGCGGGTCGGAATTGGCTGAAATTTGACAGGTTGATCGGAAATGAAAATAGCGCCATGGGCAATTTCGTCATTTCTCCCGACGGTGTTGGAATGGGTAGAAATTTGACAAGTTGATCGGAAACGAAAATCGCGCCAGGGGCAATTTCGTCATTTATCGCGACGGTGTCGGAATTGGATGAAATTTAACTGGTTGATCGGATACAAAAGTCGCGCCAGGGGCAATTTCGTCATTTATCGCGACGGTGTCGGAATGGGCTGAAATTTGACTGGTTGATCGGAAACGAAAATCGCGCCAGGGGCAATTTCGTCATTTATCACAACGGTGTCGGAATGGGCTGAAATTTAACAGGTTGATCGGAAACAAAAGCCGCGCCAGGGGCAATTTCGTCATTTATAGCGACGGTGTCGGAATGGGTTGAAATTTAACAGGTTGATCGGAATCAATAGTCACGCCAGGGGCAATTTCGTCATTTTTCGCGATGATGAAGGAATGGGCAGAAATTTGACAGGTTGGTCTTAAACAAAAGTCGCGCCTGGGGCAATATCGTCATTTATCGCGACGGTGTCGGAATGGACTGAAATTTGACTAGTTGATCGAAAACGAAAATCACACCAGGGACAATTTCGTCATTTATTGCAGCGGTGTCGGAATGGGCTAAAATTTGACAGGTTGATCGAAAACGAAAATCACGCCAGGGGCTATTTCGTCATTTATAGTGACGAGGTCGAAATGGGCTGAAATTTGATAGAATGATCGTGAACGCAAAGCACGCCAGGGGCAATTTCGTCATTTATCGCGACAGTGTCGGAATGGGCTGAAATTTAACAAGTTGATCGGAAACGCAAACCGCGCCAGGGACTATTTCGTCATTCATCGCTACGGTGTTGGAATGGGCTAAAATTTGGCAGGTTGATCGGAAACAAAAGTCGCGCCAGGGGCAATTTCGTCATTTTTCTCGACGGTGTCAAAATGGGCTGAAATTTGACAGGTTGATCTTAGTCGAAAGTTGTGCCTGGGGCAATTTCGTCATTTGTCGCGACGGTGTCGGAATGGGCTGAAATTTAACCGGTTGATCGGCAACAAAAGTTGCGCCAGGGGCAATTTCGTCATTTATAGCGACGGTGTCGGAATGGGCTGAAATTTTACAGGTTGATCCGAAACAAAAATCGCGTCAGGGACAATTTCGTCATTTATCACGACGGTGTCGGAATGGGTTGAAATTTGACTGGTTGATCGAAAACGAAAATCGCGCCAGGGGCAAATTCGTCGTTTATCGCGACGGGGTCGGAATGGGCTGAAATTTAATAGGTTGATCGGAAACAAAAGTCGCGCCAGGGGCAATTTCGTCATTTTTCGCGACGATGATGGAATGGCAGAAATTTGATAGGTTGATCTTAAACAAAAATCGCGCCTGGGGCAATATCGTCATTTGTCACTACGGCGTCGGAATGGGCTGAAATTTGGCAGGTTGATCGGAAACGAAAATCGCGGTAGGGGTTTTTCGTCATTTATCGGGACGGAGTCCGAATGGTCTGAAATTTGACCGGTTGACCGAAAACAAAAGATACGCCAGGGGCAATTTCATCATTTATATTGGCGGTGTCGAAATTGGCTGAAATTTGACCGGTTGATCGGAAACGAAAATAGCGCCAGGGGTAATTTCGTCATTTCTCCCGACGGTGTCGGAATGGGTAGAAATTTGACTAGTTGATCGAAAACGAAAATCGCGCCAAGGACAATTTTGTCATTTATTGCGGCGGTGTCGGAATGGGCTAAAATTTGATAGGTTGATCGAAAAAGAAAATTGCGCCAGGGGCTATTTCATCATTTATAGCGGTGGTGTCGAAATGGGCTGAAATTTGACAGGTTGATCGGAAACGTGAAGCACGCTAGGGGCAATTTCGTCATTTATCGCAACGGTGTTGGAATGGGCTGAAATTTAACAAGTTGATCAGAAACGCAAACCGCGCCAGGGGCTATTTCGTCATTCATCGCGACGGTGGTTGAATGGGCTAAAATTTGACAGGTTGATCGGAAACAAAAGTCGCGTCGGGGCAATTTCGTCATTTTTCTCGACGGTGTCAAAATGGGCTGAAATTTGACAGTTGATCTTAATCGAAAGTTGCGCCTGGGGCAATTTCGTCATTTGTCGCGACGGTATCGGAATGGGCTGAAATTTGATAGGTTGATCGGAAATGAAAATCACGCCAGGGGTAATTTCGTCACTTATCGCGACGGTGTCGGAATGGGCTAAAATTTAACCAGTTGATCGGAAACAAAAGTCGCGCCAGGGGCAATTTCGTCATTTATAGCGACGGTGTCGGAGTGGGCTGAAATTTGACTGGTTGATCTGAAACAAAAATCGTGCCAGGGGCAATTTCATCATTTATCGCGACGGTGTCGGAATGGGCTTAAATTTGACTGGTCGATCGGAAATAAAAATCATGCCAGGGGCAATTTCGTCATTTATCGCGACGGTGTCAGAATGGGTGGAAATTTAACAGGTTGATCTCGAACAAAAGTCGCGTCAGGGGCAATTTTGTCATTTGGACGGTGTCCGAATGGGCTGATATTTGGCAGATTGATCGGAAACGAAAATCGCGTCGGTGGTAATTTCGTCGTTTATCGGGACGGAGTCGGAATGGGGTGAAATTTGACTGGTTGATCGGAAACAAAAATCGTGCCGAGGGCAATTTCATCATTTTTCGCGACAGTGTCGGAATGGGCGAAAATTTGACAGGTTGATCTTAAACAAAAGTCACGCCAGGGGCAATTTCGTAATTTGTCAGACAGCGTCGGAATGGGCTGATATTTGATAGGTTGATCGGAAACGAAAATCGCGCCAGGGGCAATTTCGTCATTTATCGCGACGGTGTTGGAATGGGCTGAAATTTGACAGGTTGATCGGAAACAAAAATCGCGCCAGGGGCAATTTCGTCATTTATCGCGACGGTGTTGGAATGGGCTGAAATTTGACAGGTTGATCGGAAACAAAGGTCGCGCCAGGGGTAATTTCGTCATTTTTCACGACGGTGTTAGAATGGGCTGAAATTTGATAGGTACATCAGAACCGAAAATCGCGCCGAGGACAATTTCGTCATTTTTTGCGACTGTGTCGGAATGGGCTGAAGTTTGACAGGTTGATCGGAAACAAAAGTTGCGTCAGGGGCAATTTTGTCATTTACAGCGACGGTGTCGGAATGGGCTGAAATTTGATAGGTTGATCGGAAACAAAAATCATGCCAGGGGTAATTTCATCGTTTTTCGCGACGATGAAGGAATGGGCTGAAATTTGACAGGTTGATCTTAAACTAAAGTCGCGCCTGGGGCAATATCGTCATTTGTCGCGACAGTGTCGGAATGGGCTGAAATTTGACAGGTTGATCGGAAACGAAAATCGCGCCAGGGGCAATTTCGTCATTTATCGCGACGGTGTCGGGATGGGCGGAAATTTGACAGGTTGATCTGAAACAAAAGCCGCGCCAGGGGCAATTTCGTCATTTATCGCCGACGGTGTCGGACTGGGATGAAATTTGACAGGTTGATCGGAAACGAATACTACGTCAAGGACAATTTCTTCATTTATCGCGACGGTGTCGGAATGGGTTGAAATTTGATTGGTGGATCGGAAACGAAAATCGCGCTAGGGGCAATTTTGTCATTTATCGCGACAGTGTCGGAATGGGTTGAAATTTAACTGGTCGATCGGAAACAAAAGTCGCGCCAGGGGTAATTTCGTCATTTATAGCGGCGGTGTCGGAATGGGCTGAAATTTGACAGGTTGATCGGAAACGAAAACTACATCAGGAACAATTTTGTCATTTATTTCAACGGTGTCGGAATGGGCTAAAATTTGACTGGTTGATCGAAAACGAAAATCGCGCCAGGGGCAAATTCGTCATTTATCGCGACGGGGTCGGAATGGGCTGAAATTTAACAGGTTGATCGGAAAAAAAGTCGCGCCAGGGGCAATTTCGTCATTTTTCGCGACGATGAAGGAATGGGCAGAAATTTGACAGGTTGATCTTAAACAAAAATCGCGCCTATGGCAATATCGTCATTTGTCGCGACGGTGTCGGAATGGGCTGAAATTTGACAGGTTGATCGGAAACGAAAATCGCGCCAGGGGCAATTTCGTCATTTATAGAGACGGTGTCGGAATGGGCTGAAATTTGACAGGTTGATCGGAAACGAAAATCGCGCCAGGGGCAATTTCGTCATTTATTGCGACGGAGTCAGAATGGGCTGAAATTTGACCGGCTGATCGAAAACAAAAGTTGCGCCAGGGGCAATTTCATCATTTATAGTGGCGATGTCGGAATTGGCTGAAATTTGACAGGTTGATCGGAAACGAAAATAGCGCCAGGGGCAATTTCGTCATTTCTCCCGACGGTGTCGGAATGGGTAGAAATTTGACAAGTTGATTGGAAACGAAAATCGCGCATGGGCAATTTCGTCATTTTTCGCGACGGTGTCGAAATTAGCTGAAATTTAACCGGTTGATCGGAAACAAAAGTCGTGCCAGGGGCAATTTCGTCATTTATCGCGACGGTGTCGGAATGGGCTGAAATTTGACTGGTTGATCGGAAACGAAAATCTCGCCAGGGGGAATTTTGTCATTTATCGCGACGGTGTCGGAATGGGCTGAAATTTAACAGGTTGATCGAAAACAAAAGCCGCGCCAGGGGCAATTTCGTCATTTATAACGATGGTGTCGGAATGGGTTGAAATTTAACAGGTTGATCGGAAACAAAAGTCACGCCAGGGGCAATCTCGTCATTTTTCGCGATGATGAAGTAATGGGCTGAAATTTGACAGGTTTGTCTTAAACAAACGTCGCGCCTGGTGCAATATCGTCATTTGTCGCGACGGTGTCGGAATGGGCTGAAATTTGACTAGTTGATCGAAAACGAAAATCGCGCCGGGGACAATTTCGTTATTTATTGCGGCGGTGTCGGAATGGGCTAAAATTTGACATGTTGATCGAAAACGAAAATCGCGCCAGGGGCTATTTCGTCATTTATAGCGGCGGTGTCGAAATGGCCTGAAATTTGACAGGTTGATCGGAAACACAAAGCACGCCAGGGGCAATTTCGTCGTTTATCGGGACAGTGTCGGAATGGGGTGAAATTTAACAAGTTGATCGAAAACGCAAACCGCGCTAGGGGCTATTTCGCCATTCATCGCGACAGTGTTGGAATGGGCTAATATTTGACAGGTTGATCGGAAACAAAAGTCGCGCCAGGGGCAATTTCGTCATTTTTCTAGACGGTGTCAAAATGGGCTGAAATTTGACAGGTTGATCTTAGTCGAAAGTTGCGCCTGGGGCAATTTCATCATTTGTTGCGACGCTGTCGGAATGGGCTGAAATTTGATAGGTTGATCGGAAATGAAAATCGCGCCAGGGGCAATTTCGTCATTTATTGCGATGGTGTCGGACTGGGCTCAAATTTAACCGGTTGATCGGAAACAAAAGTCGCACAAGGGGCAATTCCGTCATTTATAGCGGCGGTGTCAGAAAGGGCCGAAATTTGAGAGGTTGATCCGAAACAAAAATCGCGCCAGGGGCAATTTCATCATTTATCGCGACGGTATCGGAATGGTCTGAAATTTGACTGGTCGATCGGAAACAAAAATCATGCCAGGGGCAATTTCTTCATTTATCGCGACGGTGTCAGAATGGGCGAAAATTTGACAGGTTGATCTCGAACAAAAGTCGCGTCAGGGGCAATTTCGTCATTTGGACGGTGTCGGAATGGGCTGATATTTGACAGGTTGATCGAAAACGAAAACCGTGCCGATGGCAATTTCGTCGTTTATCGCGACGGAATCGGAATGGGGTTAAATTTGACTGGTTGATCGGAAACAAAAATCGTGCCGGGGGCAATTTTGTCATTTTTCGCGACGGTGTCGAAATGGGCGGAAATTTGACAGGTTGATCTTAAACAAAAGTCACGCCAGAAACAATTTCGTAATTTGTCACGACGGCGTTGGAATGGGCTCATATTTGATGGGTTGATCGGAAACGAAAATCGCGCCAGGGGCAATTTTGTCATTTATCGCGACGTTGTTGGAATGCGCTGAAATTTGACAGGTTGATCGGAAACAAAGGTTGTGCCAGGGGCAATTTCGTCATTTTTCACGACGGTGCCAGAATGGGCTGAAATTTGACAGGTTGAACCGAAACAAAAATCGCACCAGGGGCAATTTCATCATTTATCGCGACGGTATCGGAATGGGCTGAAATTTGACTGGTCGATCGGAAACAAAAATCATGCCAGGGGCAATTTCATCATTTATTGTGATGGTGTCGGAATGGGCGGAAATTTGAAAGGTTGATCTCGAACAAAAGTCGCGCCAGGGGCAATTTCGTCATTTTTCGCGACGATGAAGGAATGGGCAGAAATTTGACAGGTTGACCTTAAACAAAAGTCGCGCCTGGGGCAATTTCGTCATTTGTCGCGACGGTGTCGGAATGGGCTGAAATTTGACAGGTTGATCGGAAACGAAAATCGCGCCAGGGGCAATTTCGTCATTTATCGCTACGGAGTCGGAATGGGCTGAAATTTGACAGGCTGATCGAAAACAAAAGCCGCGCCAGGGGCAATTTCATCATTTATAGCGGCGTTGTCGGAATTGGCTGAAATTTGATAGGTTGATCGGAAACGAAAATCGCGCCAGGGGTAATTTCGTCATTTTTCGCGACGGTGTCGGGATTGGCGGAAAATTGACAGGTTGATCTTAAACAAATGCCGCGCCAGGGGAAATTTCGTCATTTGTCGTGACGGTGTCGGAGTGGGCTGAAATTTGACAGGTTGATCGGAAACGAAAACTACGTCAGGGACAATTTCGTCATTTATCGCGACGGTGTCGGAATGGGCTGAAATTTGACTGGTCGATCGGAAATGAAAATCGCGCCAGGGGCAATTTCGTCATTTATCGCGACGGTGTCGGAATGGGCTGAAATTTAACAGGTTGATCGGAAACAAAAGTCGCTCCAGGGGCAATTTCATCATTTATAGCGGCGATGTCGGAATGGGCTGAAATTTGACAGGTTGATCGAAAACGAAAACTGCGTCAGGTACAATTTCGTCATTTATCGCGAAGGTGTCGAAATGGGCTGAAATTTGACTGGTTGATCGAAAACGAAAATCACGCCAGGGGCAAATTTGTCATTTATCGCGACGGGGTCGGAATGGGCTGAAATTTAACAGGTTGATCGGAAACAAAAGTCGCGCCAGGGGCAATTTCGTCATTTTTCGCCACGATGAAGGATTGGGCAGAAATTTGACAGGTTGATCTTAAACAAAAATCGCGCCTGGGGCAATATTGTCATTTGTCGCGACGGTGTCGGAATGGGCTGAAATTTGACAGGTTGATCGGAAACGAAAATCGCGCCAGGGTCAATTTCGTCATTTATCGCGACGGAGTCCGAATGGGCTGAAATTTGATCGGTTGATCGAAATCAAAAGTTGCGCCAGGGGCAATTTCATCATTTATGGTGGCGGTGTCGAAATTTGCTGAAATTTGACAGGTTGATCGGAAACGAAAAATAGCGCCAGGGGCAATTTCATCATTTCTCCCGACGGTGTCGAAATGGGTAGAAATTTGACAAGTTGATCAGAAACGAAAATCGCGCCAGGGGCAATTCCATCATTTATCGCGACTGTGTCGGAATTGGCTGAAATTTAACCGGTTGATCGAAAACAAAAGTCGCGCCAAGGGAAATTTCGTCATTTATCGCGACGGTGTTGGAATGGGCTGAAATTAAACAGGTTGATAGGAAACAAAAGCCGCGCCAGGGGCAATTTCGTCATTTATAGCGGCGGTGTCGGAATGGGTTGAAATTTGATAGGTTGATCCGAAACAAAAATCGCGCCAGGGGCAATTTCATCATTTATCGCGACGGTGTCGGAATGGGCTGAAATTTGACTAGTCGATCGGAAACAAAAATCATGCAAGGTGCAATTTCATCATTTATCGCGACGGTGTCAGAATGGGCCGAAATTTGACAGGTTGATCTCGAACAAAAGTCTCGTCAGGGGCAACTTCGTCATTTGGACGGTGTCGGAATGGGCTGAAATTTGACAGGTTGATCGGAAACGAAAATCGCGCAAGGGGCAATTTCATCATTTATCGCTACGGAGTCGGAATGGGCAGAAATTTGACGGGCTGATCGAAAACAAAAGTCGCGCCAGGGGCAATTTCATCATTTATAGCGGCGGTGTCGGAATTGTCTGAAATTTGACAGGTTGATCGGAAACGAAAATCGCGCCAGGGGTAATTTCGTCATTTTTCGTGATGGTGTCGGGATGGGCGGAAATTTGATAGGTTGATCTTAAACAAAAGTCGTGCCAGGGGCAATTTCGTCATTTGTCACGACGGTGTCGGAGTGGGCTGAAATTTAACAAGTTGATCGGAAACGCAAACCGCGCCAGGGGCTATTTCGTCATTCATCGCGACGGTGTTGGAATGGGCAAAAATTTGACAGGTTGATCGGAAACAAAAGTTGCGCCAGGGGCAATTTCGTCATTTTTCTCGACGGTGTCAAAATGGGCTGAAATTTGACAGGTTGATCTTAGTCGAAAGTTGTGCCTGGGGCGAATTTGTCATTTATCGCGACGGGGTCGGAATGGACTGAAATTTAACAGGTTGATCGGAAACAAAAGTCGCGCCAGGGGCAATTTCGTCATTTTTCGCGACGATGAAGGAATGGGCTGAAATTTGACATGTTGATCTTAAACAAAAATCGAGCCTGGGGCAATATCGTCATTTGTCGTGACGGTGTCGAAATGGGCTGAAATTTGACAGCTTGATCGGAAATGAAAACCGCGCCAGGGGCAATTTCGTCATTTATCGCGATGAAGTCCGAATGGGCTGAAATTTGACCGGTTGATCGAAACCAAAAGTTGCGCCAGGGGCAATTTCATCATTTATAGTGGCGGTGTCGAAATTGGCTGAAATTTGACAGGTTGATCAGAAACGAAAATAGCTCCAGGGGCAATTTCGTCATTTCTCCCGACGGTGTCGGAATGGGTAGAAATTTGATAAGTTGATCGGAAACGAAAATCGCGCCAGAGGCAATTTCGTCATTTATCGCGACGGTGTCGGAATTGGCTGAAATTTAACTGGTTGATCGGAAACAAAAGTCGCGCCCGGGCAATATCGTCATTTATCGCGACGGTGTCGGAATGGGCTGAAATTTGACTAGTTGATCGGAAACGAAAATCGCGCCAGGGGCAATTTCGTCATTTATCACGACGATGTCGGAATGGGCTGAAATTTAACAGGTTGATCGGATACAAAAGCTGCTCCAGGGGCAATTTCGTCATTTATAGCGACGGTGTCAGAATGGGCTGAAATTCGACAGGTTGATCGGAAACGAAAACTACGTCAGGGACAATTTCGTCGTTTATCGCGACGGTGTCGGAATGGACTAAAATATGACTGGTTGATCGAAAATGAAAATCGCGCCAGGGGCAAATTCGTCGTTTATCGCGACGGGGTCGGAATGGGCTGAAATTTAACAGGTTGATCGGAAACAAAAGTCGCGCCAGGGGCAATTTCGTCATTTTTCGCGACGATGATGGAATGGCAGAAATTTGACAGGTTGATCTTAAACAAAAATCGCGCCTGGGGCAATATCTTTATTTGTCGCGACGGTGTCGGAATGGGCTGAAATTTGGCAGGTTGATCGGAAACGAAAATCGCGGCAGGGTAATTTCGTCATTTATCGCGACGGAGTCCGAATGGGCTGAAATTTGACCGGTTGACCGAAAACAAAAGTTGCGCCAGGGGCAATTTCATCATTTATAGTGGCGGTGTCGGAATTGGCAGAAATTTGACCGGTTGATCCGAAACGAAAATAGCGCCAGGGGCAATTTCGCCATTTCTCCCGACGGTGTCGGAATGGGTAGAAATTTGACAAGTTGATCGGAAACAAAAATCGCGCCAGGGGCAATTTCATCATTTATCGCGACGGTGTCGAAATTAGCTGAAATTTAACCGGTTGATCGGAAATAAAAGCCGCGCTAGGGGCAATTTCGTCAATTATAGCGGCGGTGTCGGAATGGGTTGAAATATAACAGGTTGATCGGAAACAAAAGTCACGCCAGGGGCAATTTCATCATTTTCCACGATGATGAAGGAATGGGCAGAAATTTGACAGGTTGGTCTTAAACAAAAGTCGCGCCTGGGGCAATATCGTCATTTGTCGCGACGGTGTCGGAATGGGCTGAAATTTGACTAGTTGATCGAAAACGAAAATCGCGCTAGGGACAATTTCGTCATTTATTGCGACGGTGTCAGAATGGGCAAAAATTTGATAGGTTGATCGAAAAAGAAAATTGCGCCGGGGGCTATTTCGTCATTTATAGGGTGGGGTCGAAATTGGCTGAAATTTGACAGGTTGATCGGAAACGTAAAGCACGCCCGGGGTAATTTCGTCATTTATCGCGACAGTGTCGAAAAGGGCTGAAATTTAATAAGTTGATCAGAAACGCAAATCGCGCCAGGGGCTATTTCGTCATTCATCACGACGGTGTTGGAATGGGCTAAAATTTGACAGGTTGATCGGAAACAAGAGTCGTGCCGGGGCAATTTCGTCATTTTTCTCGACGGTGTCAAAATGGGCTGAAATTTGACAGTTGATCTTAGTCGAAAGTTGCGCCTGGGGCAATTTCGTCATTTGTCGCGACGGTCTTAGATTGGGCTGAAATTTGATAGGTTGATCGGAAATGAAAATCGCGCCAGGGGCAATTTCGTCATTTATCGCGACGGTGTCGGAATGGGCTGAAATTTAACCGGTTGATCGGAAACAAAAGTCGTGCCAGGGGCAATTTCGTCATTTATAGCGACGGTGTCGGAATGGGCTGAAATTTGACAGGTTGATCGGAAACGAAAACTAAGTCAGGGACAATTTCGTCATTTATCGCGACGGTGTGGAAATGGGCTGAAATTTGACTGGTCGATCGAAAACGAAAATTGCGCCAGGGGCAAATTTGTCATTTATCGCGACGGGGTCGGAATGGACTGAAATTTAACAGGTTGATCGGAAACAAAAGTCGCGCCGGGGGCAATTTCGTCATTTTTCGGGACGATGAAGGAATGGGCAGAAATTTGACATGTTGATCTTAAACAAAAATCGAGCCTGGGGCAATATCGTCATTTGTCGTGATGGTGTCGAAATGGGCTGAAATTTGACAGGTTGATCGGAAATGAAAATCGCGCCAGGGGCAATTTCGTCATTTATCGCGACGAAGTCCGAATGGGCTGAAATTTGACCTGTTGATCGAAACCAAAAGTTGCGCCAGGGGCAATTTCATCATTTATAGTGGCGGTGTCGAAATTGGCTGAAATTTGACAGTTTGATCGGAAAAGAAAATAGCTCCAGGGGCAATTTTGTCATTTTTCCCGACGGTGTTGGAATGGGTAGAAATTTGATAAGTTGATCGGAAATGAAAATCGCGCCAGGGGCAATTTCGTCATTTATCGCGACGGTGTCGGAATTGGCTGAAATTTAACTGGTTGATCGGAAACAAAAGTCGCGCCCGGGCAATTTCGTCATTTATCGCGACGGTGTCGGAATGGGCTGAAATTTGACTAGTTGATCGGAAACGAAAATCGCGCCAGGGGCAATTTCGTCATTTATCACGACGGTGTCGGAATGGGCTGAAATTTAATAGGTTGATCGGATACAAAAGCTGCTCCAGGGGCAATTTCGTCATTTATAGCGGTGGTGTCGGAATGGACTGAAATTCGATAGGTTGATCGGAAACGAAAACTACGTCAGGGACAATTTCGTCGTTTATCGCGACGGTGTCGGAATGGGCTGAAATTTGACTGGTTGATCGAAAATGAAAATCGCGCCAGGGGTAAATTCGTCCTTTATCGCGACGGGGTCGGAATGGGCTGAAATTTAACAGGTTGATCGGAAACAAAAGTCGCGCCAGGGGCAATTTCGTCATTTTTCGCGACGATGATGGAATGGCAGAAATTTGACAGGTTGATCTTAAACAAAAATCGTGCCTGGGGCAATATCGTTATTTGTCGCGACGGTGTCGGAATGGGTTGAAATTTGGCAGGTTGATCAGAAACGAAAACCGCGGCAGGGGCAATTTCGTCATTTATCGCGACGGAGTCCGAATGGGCTGAAATTTGACCGGTTGACCGAAAACAAAAGTTGCGCCAGGGGCAATTTCATCATTTATAGTGGCGGTGTCGGAATTGGCGAAAATTTGACCGGTTGATCGGAAACGAAAATAGCGCCAGGGGCAATTTCGTCATTTCTCCCGACGGTGTCGGAATGGGTAGAAATTTGACAAGTTGATCGGAAACAAAAATCGCGCCAGGGGCAATTTCATCATTTATCGCGACGGTGTCGAAATTGGCTGAAATTTAACCGGTTGATCGAAAACAAAAGCCGCGCTAGGGGCAATTTCGTCAATTATAGCGGCGGTGTCGGAATGGGTTGAAATATAACAGGTTGATCGGAAACAAAAGTCACGCCAGGGGCAATTTCGTCATTTTCCACGATGATGAAGGAATGGGCAGAAATTTGACAGGTTGGTCTTAAACAAAAGTCGCACCTGGGGCAATATCATCATTTGTCGCGACAGTGTCGGAATGGACTGAAATTTGGCTAGTTGATCGAAAACGAAAATCGCGCTAGGGACAATTTCGTCATTTATTGCGACGGTGTCGGAATGGGCAAAAATTTGATAGGTTGATCGAAAAAGAAAATTGCGCCGGGGGCTATTTCGTCATTTATAGCGGTGGGGTCGAAATGCGCTGAAATTTGACAGGTTGATCGGAAACGTAAAGCACGCCCGGGGCAATTTCGTCATTTATCGCGACAGTGTCTGAAAGGGCTGAAATTTAACAAGTTGATCAGAAACTCAAATCGCGCCAGGGGCTATTTCGTCATTCATCGCGACGGTGTTGGAATGGGCTAAAATTTGACAGGTTGATCGGAAACAAAAGTCGCGCCGGGGCAATTTCGTCATTTTTCTCGACGGTGTCAAAATGGGCTGAAATTTGACAGTTGATCTTAGTCGAAAGTTGCGCCTGGGGCAATTTCGTCATTTGTCGCGACGGTGTCGGAATGGGCTAAATTTTGATAGGTTGATCGGAAACAAAAGTCGCGCCAGGGTCAATTTCGTCATTTATCGCGACGGTGTCGGAATGCGCTGAAATTTAATCGGTTGATCGGAAACAAAAGTCGCGCCAGGGGCAATTTCGTCATTTATAGCGGCGGTGTCGGAGTGGGCTGAAAATTGACAGGTTGATCTGAAACAAAAATCGCGCCAGGGGCAATTTCATCATTTATCGCGACGGTGTCGGAATGGGCTTAAATTTGACTGGTCGATCGGAAACAAAAATCATGCCAGGGACGATTTCGTCATTTATCACGACGGTGTTAGAATGGGCGGAAATTTGACAGGTTGATCTCGAACAAAAGTCGCGTCAGGGGCAATTTCATCATTTGGACGGTGTCGGAATGGGCTGATATTCGAAAGGTTGATCGGAAACGAAAACCGCGCCGATGGCAATTTCGTCGTTTATCACGACGGAGTCGGAATGGGGTGAAATTTGACTGGTTGATTGGAAACAAAAATCGTGCCGAGGGCAATTTCATCATTTTTTGCGACAGTGTCGGAATGGGCGAAAATTTGACAGGTTGATCTTAAACAAAAGTCACGCCAGGGGCAATTTCGTAATTTGTTAGATAGCGTCGGAATGGGCTGATATTTGATAGGTTGATCGGAAACGAAAATCGCGCCAGGGGCAATTTCGTCATTTATCGTGACGGTGTTGGAATGGGCTGAAATTTGACAGGTTGATCGGAAACAAAGGTCGCGCCAGGGGTAATATCGTCATTTTTCACGACGGTGTTAGAATGGGCTAAAATTTGACAGGTACATCGGAATCGAAAATCGCGTCGGCGACAATTTCGTCATTTTTCGCGACTGTGTCGGAATGGGCTGAAGTTTGACAGGTTTATCAGAAACAAAAGTTGCGTCAGGGGCAATTTTGTCATTTATAGCGACGGTGTCGGAATGGGCTGAAATTTGATAGGCTGATCGGAAACAAAAATCATGCCAGGGGCAATTTCATCTTTTTTCGCGACGATGAAGGAAAGGGCAGAAATTTGACAGGTTGATCTTAAACTAAAGTCGCGCCTGGGGCAATATCGTCATTTGTCGCGACAGTGTCGGAATGGGCTAAAATTTGACAGGTTGATTGGAAACGAAAATCGCGCCAGGGGCAATTTCATCATTTATCACGACGGTGTCGGGATGGGCGGAAATTTGACAGGTTGATCTTAAACAAAAGCTGCGCCAGGGGCAATTTCGTCATTTGTCGCGACTATTTCGGAGTGGGATGAAATTTGACAGGTTGATTGGAAACGAATACTACGTCAGGGACAATTTCGCCATTTATCGCGACGGTGTCGGAATTGGTTGAAATTTGACTGGTTGATCGGAAACGAAAATCGCGCTAGGGGCAATTTTGTCATTTATCGCGACGGTGTCGGAATGGGTAGAAATTTAACAGGTTGATCGGAAACAAAAACTACGTCAGGGACAATTTCGTCATTTATTTTGACGGTGTCGGAATGGGCTATAATTTGACTGGTTGATCGAAAACGAAAATCGCGCCAGGGGCAAATTCGTCATTTATCGCGACGGGGTCGGAATGGGCTGAAATTTAACAGGTTGATCGGAAAAAAAGTCGCGCCAGGGGTAATTTCGTCATTTTTCGCGACGATGTAGGAATGGGCAGAAATTTGACAGGTTGATCTTAAACAAAAGTTGCGCCTATGGCAATATCGTCATTTGTCGCGACGGTGTCGGAATGGGCTGAAATTTTACAGGTTGATCGGAAACGAAAACCGCGCCAGGGGCAATTTCGTCATTTATCGCGACGGAGTCAGAATGGGCTGAAATTTGACCGGCTGATCGAAAACAAAAGTTGCGCCAGGGGCAATTTCATCATTTATAGTTGTGGTGTCGGAATTGGCTGAAATTTGACAGGTTGATCGGAAACGAAAATAGCGCCAGGGGCAATTTCGTCATTTCTCTCGACGGTGTCGGAATGGGCAGAAATTTGACTGGTTGATCGGAAACGAAAATCTCGCCAAGGGGAATTTTGTCATTTATCGCGACGGTGTCGGAATGTGCTGAAATTTAACAGGTTGATTGGAAACAAAATCCGCGCCAGGGGCAATTTCGTCATTTATAGCGACGGTGTCGGAATGGGTTGAAATTTAACAGGTTGATCGGAAACAAAAGTCAC
Organism: Olea europaea var. sylvestris; assembly: GCF_002742605.1. Classification (NCBI taxonomy): domain Eukaryota; kingdom Viridiplantae; phylum Streptophyta; class Magnoliopsida; order Lamiales; family Oleaceae; genus Olea; species Olea europaea. Next base: position 6,300 of record NW_019241913.1, on the reverse strand, counting down.
GCCAGGGGCAATTTCGTCATTTTTCGCGATGATGAAGGAATGGGCAGAAATTTGACAGGTTGTCTTAAACAAAAGTCGCGCCTGGTCCAATATCGTCATTTGTCGAGACGGTGTCAGAATGGGCTGAAATTTGACTAGTTGATCGAAAACGAAAATCGCGCCAGGGACAATTTCGTTATTTACTGCGGCGGTGTCGGAATGGGCTAAAATTTGACAGGTTGATCGAAAACGAAAATCGCGCCAGGGGCTATTTCGTCATTTATAGCGGCGGTGTCGAAATGGGCTGAAATTTGACAGGTTGATCGGAAACACAAAGCACGCTAGGGGCTATTTCGTCATTTATCGGGACAGTGTCGGAATGGACTGAAATTTAACAAGTTGATCGAAAACGCAAACCGCGCTAGGGGCTATTTCATCATTCATCGCGACGGTGTTGGAATGGGCTAAAATTTGACAGGTTGATCGGAAACAAAAGTCGCGCCAGGTGCAATTTCGTCATTTTTCTGGACGGTGTCAAAATGGGCTGAAATTTGACAGGTTGATCCTAGTCGAAAGTTGCGCCTGGGGCAATTTCATCATTTGTCGCGACTGTGTCGGAATGGGCTGAAATTTGATAGGTTGATCGGAAATGAAAATCGCGCCAGGGGCAATTTCGTCATTTATCGCGACGGTGTCGGAATGGGCTCAAATTTAACCGGTTGATCGGAAACAAAAGTCGCACTAGGGGCAATTTCGTCATTTATAGCAGCGGTGTCGGAATGGGCTGAAATTTGACAGGTTGATCCGAAACAAAAATCGCGCCAGGGGCAATTTCAACATTCATCGCGACGGTGTCGGAATGGTCTGAAATTTGACTGGTCGATCGGAAATAAAAATCATGCCAGTGGCAATTTCTTCATTTATCGCGACGGTGTCAGAATGGGCGAAAATTTGACAGGTTGATCTCGAACAAAAGTCGCGTCAGGGGCAATTTCGTCATTTGGACGGTGTCGGAATGGGCTGATATTTGACAGGTTGATCGAAAATGAAAACCGCGCCGATGGTAATTTCATAGTTTATCGCGACGGAGTTGGAATGGGGTTAAATTTGACTGGTTGATCGGAAGCAAAAATCGTGCCGGGGGTAATTTTGTCATTTTTCGCGACGGTGTTGGAATGGGCGGAAATTTGACAGGTTGATCTTAAACAAAAGTCACGCCAGGAGCAATTTCGTAATTTGTCACAACGGCGTCGGAACGGGCTGATATTTGATGGGTTGATCGGAAACGAAAATCGCGCCAGGGGCAATTTCGTCATTTATCGCGAAGGATTTGGAATGGGCTGAAATTTTACTGGTTGATCGGAAACAAAGGTCGCGCCAGGGGCAATTTCGTCATTTTTCCCGACGGTGTTAGAATGGGCTGAAATTTGACAGGTACATTGGAACCGAAAATCGCGTCGGGGACAATTTCGTCATTTATCGCGACTGTGTCGAAATGGGCTGAAATTTGACAGGTTGATTGGAAACAAAAGTTGCGTCAGGGGCAATTTCGTCATTTATAGCGACGGTGTCGGAATGGGCTGAAATTTGATAGGTTGATCGGAAACAAAAATCATGCCTGGGGCAATTTCGTCATTTTTCGCGACGATGAAGGAATGGGCAGAAATTTGACAGGTGAATCTTAAACAAAAGTCGCGCCTGGGGCAATATCGTCATTTGTCGCGACAGTGTTGGAAGGGCTGAAATTTGACAGGTTGATCGGAAACGAAAATCGTGCCAGGAGCAATTTCGTCATTTATCGCGATGGAGTCGGAATGTGCTGAAATTTGACAGGCTGATCGAAAACAAAAGTCGCGCCAGGGGCAATTTCATCATTTATAACGGCGGTGTCGGAATTGGCTGAAATTTGACAGGTTGATCGGAAACGAAAATCGCGCCCGGGGCAATTTCGTCATTTTTCGCGACGGTGTCATGATGGAAGAAAATTTGACAGGTTGATCTTAAACAAAAGTTGTGCCAGGGGCAATTTTGTCATTTGTCGCGACGGTGTCGGAGTGGGCTGAAATTTGACAGGTTGATCGGAAACCAAAACTACGTCAGGGACAATTTCGTTATTTATCGCGACGGTGTCGGAATGGGCTGAAATTTGACTGGTTGATCGGAAACGAAAATCGCTCTAGGGGCAATTTCGTCATTTATCGCAACGGTGTCGGAATGGGCTGAAATTTAACAGGTTGATCGGAAACAAAAGTCGCGCCAGTGGCAATTTCGTCATTTATAGTGGCGATGACGGAATGGGCTGAAATTTGACAGGTTAATCGGAAATGAAAACTACGTAAGGGACAATTTCGTCATTTATCGCGACAGTGTCGGAATGGGCTGAAATTTGACTGGTTGATCGGAAACGAAAATCGCGCTGGGGGTAATTTCATCATTTGCCGCGACGGCGTCGGAGTGGGCTGAAATTTGACAGGTTGATCAGAAACAAAAACTACGTCGGGGACAATTTCTTCATTTATCGCGACGGTATCGGAATGGGCTGAAATTTAACAGGTTGATCGGAAACGAAAATCGCGCAAGGGGCAATTTCGTCATTTATCGTGACGGTGTCGGAATGGGCTGAAATTTAACAGGTTGATCGGAAACAAAAGCCGCGCCAAGGGCAATTTCGTCATTTATAGCGGCGGTGTCGGAATGGGTTGAAATTTAACAGGTTGATCGGAAACAAAAGTCACGCCAGGGGCAATTTCGTCATTTTTCGTGACGATGAAGGAATGGGCAGAAATTTGACAGGTTGATCGGAAACAATAGTCGCGCCTGGGGCAATATCGTCATTCGTCGCGACGGTGTCGGAATGGGCTGAAATTTGACAGGTTGATCGGAAACGAAAATCGCGCTAGGGGCAATTTCGTCATTTATCGCGACGGTGTCGGAATGGGCTGAAATTTGACAGGTTGATCGGAAACGAAAATCGCGCTAGGGGCAATTTCGTCATTTATCGCGACGGTGTCGGAATGGGCTGAAATTTGACAGGTTGATCGGAAACGAAAATCGCGCTAGGGGCAATTTCGTCATTTATCGCGACGGTGTCGGAATGGGCTGAAATTTGAGAGGTTGAACGGAAACGAAAATTGCGCCAGGGAAATTTCGTCATTTATCGCGACAGTGTCGGAATGGGCTGAAATTTAACAGGTTGATCGGAAACAAAAGTCGCGCTAGGGGCAATTTCGTCATTTTTTACGACGATGAAGAAATGGGCAGAAATTTGACAGGTTGATCTTAAACAAAAGTCGCTCCTTGGGCAATATCGTCATTTATAGCGATGGTGTCGGAATGGGCTGAAATTTGATAGGTTGATCGGAAACAAAAATCATGCCAGGGGCAATTTCGTCATTTTTCGCGACGATGAAGGAATGGGCAGAAATTTGATAGGTTGATCTTAAATAAAAGTCGCGCCAGGGGCAATATCGTCATTTGTCGCGACATTGTCGGAATGGTCTAAAATTTGACAGTTTGATCGGAAACGAAAACCGCGCCAGGGGCAATTTCGTCATTTATCTCGACGGAGTCGAAATGCACTGAAATTTGACAGGCTGATCGAAAACAAAAGTCGCGCCACGGGCAATTGCTTCATTTATAGCGACGGTGTCGAAATTGGCTGAAATTTGACAGGTTGATCGAAAACGAGAATCGCGCCAGGGGCAATTTCGTCATTTTTTGCGACGGTGTCGGGATGGGCGAAAATTTGACAGGTTGATCTTAAACAAAAGTCGCGCCAGGGACAATTTCGTCATTTTTCGCGATGGTGTCGGAGTGGGCTGAAATTTGATAGGTTGATCGGAAACGAAAACTACGTCAGGGACAATTTCGTCATTTATCGCGACGGTGTTGGAATGGGTTGAAATTTGACTGGTTGACCGGAAACGAAAATCGCGCTTGGGGTAATTTCGTCATTTATCGCAACGGTGTCGAAATGGGCTGAAATTTAATAGGTTGATCGGAAACAAAAGCCGCGCCAGTGGTAATTTCGTCATTTATAGTGGCGATGACGGAATGGGCTGAAATTTGACAGGTTAATCGGAAATGAAAACTACGTCAGGGACAATTTCGTCATTTATCGCGACGGTGTCGGAATGGGCTGAAGTTTGACAGGTTGATCGGAAACGAAAATCGCGCCAGGGGAAATTTCGTCATTTATCGCGACGGTGTCGGAATGGGCTGAATTTTAACAGGTTGATCGGAAACAAAAGTCGCGCTAGGGGCAATTTCGTCATTTTTTGCGACGATGAAGGAATGGACAGAAATTTGACAGGTTGATCTAAAACAAAAGTCGCGCCTTGGGCAATATCGTCATTTATAGCGACGGTGTCGGAATGGGCTGAAATTTGATAGGTTGATCGGAAACAAAAATCATGCCAGGGGCAATTTCGTCATTTTTCGCGACGATGAAGGAATGGGCAGAAATTTGACAGGTTGATCGGAAACGAAAACCGCGCCAGGGGCAATTTCGTCATTTATCGCGACGGAGTCGAAATGCGCTGAAATTTGACAGGCTGATTGAAAACAAAAGTTGCGCTAGGGGCAATTTCTTCATTTATAGCGACGGTGTCGAAATTGGCTGAAATTTGACAGGTTGATCGGAAACGAGAATCGCGCCAGGGGCAATTTCGTCATTTTTTACGACAGTGTCGGGATGGTCGAAAATTCGACAGGTTGATCTTAAACAAAAGTCGCGCCAGGGACAATTTCATCATTTGTCGCGACGGCGTCGGAGTGGGCTGAAATTTGATAGGTTGATCGAAAACGAAAACTACGTCAGGGACAATTTCGTCTTTTATCGCGACGGTGTCGGAATGGGCTGAAATTTGATTGGTTGATCGGAAACGAAAATCGCGCTAGGGGCAATTTCGTCATTATATCGCAACGGTGTCGGAATGGGCTGAAATTTAATAGGTTGATCGGAAACAAAAGTCGCGCCTGTGGCAATTTCGTCATTTATAGTGGCGATGACGGAATGGGCTGAAATTTGACAAGTTAATCGGAAATGAAAACTACGTCAGGGACAATTTCGTCATTTATCACGACGGTGTCGGAATGGGCTGAAATTTGACAGGTTGATCGGAAACTAAAATCGCTCCAGGGAAAATTTCGTCATTTATCGCGACGGTGTCGGAATGTGCTGAAATTTAACAGATTGATCGAAACAAAAGTCGAGCCAGGGGCAATTTCCTCATTTTTCACGACGATGATGGAATGGGTAGAAATTTGACAGGTTGATCTTAAACTAAAGTCGCGCCAGGGGCAATTTCATCATTTATAGCAGCGGTGTCGGAATCGGCTGAAATTTGACAGTTGATCGGAAACGAAAATCGCGCCCGGGGCAATTTCGTCATTTTTCGCGACGGTGTCGGGATGGGCAAAAATTTGAAAGGTTGATCTAAAACAAAAGTCGCGCCATGGGCAATTTCGTCATTTGTCGCGACAGTGTCGGAGTGGGCTGAAATTTGACAGGTTGATCGGAAATGAAAACTACGTCAGGGACAATTTCGTCATTTATCGCGACGGTGTCGGAATGGGCTGAAATTTGACTGGTTGATCGGAAACGAAAATAGTTCTAGGGGCAATTTCCTCATTTCTCGCAACGGTGTCGGAATGGGCTGAAATTTAACAGGTTGATCGGAAACAAAAGTCGCGCCACTGGCAATTTCGTCATTTATAGTGGCGATGACGGAATGGGCTGAAATTTGACAGGTTAATCGGAAATGAAAACTACGTAAGCGACAATTTCGTCATTTATCGCGACAGTGTCGGAATGGGCTGAAATTTGACTGGTTGATCGGAAACGAAAATCCCGCTGGGGGTAATTTCATCATTTGCCGCGACTGCGTCGGAGTGGGCTGAAATTTGACAGGTTGATCGGAAACAAAAACTACGTCGGGGACAATTTCTTCATTTATCGCGACGGTATCGGAATGGGCTAAAATTTGACAGGTTGATCGGAAACGAAAATCGCGCAAGGGGCAATTTCGTCATTTATCGTGACGGTGTCGGAATGGGCTGAAATTTAACAGGTTGATCGGAAACAAAAGCCGCGCAAAGGGCAATTTCGTCATTTATAAGGGCGGTGTCAGAATGGGTTGAAATTTAACAGGTTGATCGGAAACAAAAGTCACGCCAGGGGCAATTTCGTCATTTTTCGTGACGATGAAGGAATGGGCAGAAATTTGACAGGTTGATTTTAAACAATAGTCGCGCCTGGGGCAATATCGTCATTTGTCGCGACGGTGTCGGAATGGGCTGAAATTTGACAGGTTGATCGGA